>NC_087201.1:97812276-97839776 GCF_015104395.2 Macrobrachium nipponense | reverse complement strand
TTAAATTTTGTTTATAAGGATTTAAATGACCTGGAAAAGGATCCATGAATGTATCGGCCGCCCTGCCCACAATGATCGTAGCTCTCTCTCTCTCTCTCTCTCTCTCTCTCTCTCTCTCTCTCTCTCTCTCTCTCTCTCTCTCTGTCATATCGTCCGTATAGCTTTGCATATATTCTTGATTTTGTTCTTCATTTATGGATACATTTGAACGTTCTTCCTTCGTTGAACCTTGTATACACTGATTTTGATTTTAGTTCCGCCTTCTCAGAAAGTTCCATACATCCCAATAGTTTCCTCATATCTTCTTTCGTTTGCAATATCAGGTATTTTCTGAAGTTTGGAAGTATCTAAACACACACATATTATAAGGTGTCTAAACACTCTTATATTTTAAGAGAAATTCAATATTTGCAGGCAGAAATAAAGAAAATTTAGCCCATTCTTGTTAAAATGTTGGATATAACGTAATTAGCTACACTAAATAATGCTACTAACGGAAAACATTCAAAGTAAAGAGGTTCCAACACGTTTTGTCTCATTCAGAAGTGAATATTCAAAGAGCCACTCCCTCTTCATTGCAAAGACATTCCTTACTCGACGCGTAGCAACAGCCTTGCAAAGACGTTGCAAAAAGTTGCAAGGAGCGATTTGCTCTTACGTGGAGTGCTTCTTGCAAGTCGGCGAGGAGTTCGCTGATTTCGGCTTGTGCGCACCGTGACGGCGGCTTCCACCATGATCAGTTGATTTCGGTCTTGACTTGACGATTCTTCTCAAGATTTTGACCTCGAATGAATTTAACAATTTTGAAAATACGTTTCGCAAAATAGACCACACATGAGGGCTATGTCGGTAACGAAAGTTCCAAAGCGTCACTGCCTCATTATTCCCCCCACTGACTCATTCCTACCAAAGCTCTAGTTTGGCCCCACCCCCAAAAAAACTTGAATGGCGGCTTTTAATCATTTCCTAATTTACTTCGAGTTAGTTCTGGTTCATCTGGATCAGATTTCTACCTGTCCAATAGTTTAATCATTAACAGTACTTTAGGGGGAAAATACTAACATTTCTGCGTGGAATACTTGGTTTCTCCATTGATAAAAATAATTTGAATCTTTGTGTGGGGCTTTAGTATTTGTGATCGTATTACTTTATCTTTCCACTTTCAATTCTGACGATGATGATGATGATAATACGCTTTAATACGTGTTTGTCCTGATCAGGACCCACACTTTTCGTTGTTGTCGCTGTGTTGTGTTGGAGTTGTAGTGTCCACTGCCGCTGTTGCTGGTGATGTGTTGGAGTGTCCACTGCCACTGTTGCTGGTGGCTGCTGTTGTATTGGAGCGTTTACTGCTGTTATTGGCATGTGTACTGTTGTTGCTCTTGTTGTTGTTTTGTAGTCAGTGTTAAATGTTCACAACTATACCAAAAACCCTGTTTTTGGTATAGTTGTTGGAATTTTTCTTCGATGATGATGGAGTGTTCGCTATTGCAGTTGTTGGAGCAGTCGCTGTTGCCTTTAAGGTCAGGACGTCAGGGATCTCGAGGAGATTGGAGAGTCCTCACGCTCGAATTCACAGGGCTTAACTTCTCATTTTTTATCACTTTTCACTCTCGTTCTGTTATTTTTATTTCCTCTCTGATTGTACCATTATGTTCATCTTGTCTCATTTTACCTGTTTTTTTTTTGAGACATTTTCATTTCTTTATTCTTTTTTCACAGCTTTTTTCTGGCATTTTCTTTTTTTTATTCTGTAAATTATGTAATTTTACTTTACACTAAAAGGCTTCCGCACTTGTCACACTATCTCATGTTTGCTTCCATTTCAGTCTTGATTTTTAAGCATTATCCTTTTTCAGTGCAACCCTTCAAATTTCCTTGTGGAAAACTTGCTTGGAATAAAAAGCTGCTGCTGTCCAGACCGTTGAGTCATCTCGAAAGGTCAGAGTCATCACACGGTGATGTTTACGAGTTTAAAAATCGGTTTAGGTTCTTTTGTGAGAAGAAAGTAAATCCTGGGGTTTTTCCCTCAAAGGTTAATGACTTGGAGGGAAGTTAGAGACGAATGGCATTTCTTGTTCGCGAATAACGCTGGGTGTATTTTAATGAAAACGTGCTACCTTGTGCACAATTTGTCTGTAATGTATCCATATGATACAAGATTGTTAATGCATATTTCTCTCTCTCTCTCTCTCTCTCTCTCTCTCTCTCTCTCTCTCTCTCTCTCTCTCTCTCTCTCTCTGTTCTAAAAGAATGGAAAACTAGCCTAACGTATTCTTACAATTGATTTCATCGTGAGAAACATTTGAAATGCTACGGGATTTTAAAGTGAATACTTATATTAGTTGAATGCTGCGTTCCCGTGTGCAAGAGTTGAACACAAAGAGAGAAGAGAAAAGAATGATAAAAAAGGACGGAGAAAATGGTAGAAAGAAAAAAAATGAAGTCGTACCCAAGAGAAAGGAGAGTTGTTCCCCAAAGTGGATGTAGCAGTGTCAAGTGGTGGTTGGTTTCAAACTTTAAATTAAATCGTCTCTGTCACTGATCGGGTTCTTGGTGAGGTGTCAAGATGTCTGATGTGGGGACCTCTGGGATCTGATCAAAAGAAAGAAACACTGGCACCAGGAATTATACTTATACATAAAAATAGTGTGGTTCAGTACTACTTGGCGATATTGCGGTTTGAAAGATATTATTATTATTATTTTATTATTATTATTATTATTATTATTATTATTATTATTATTATTATTATTATTACTTAGTGGTGGTGTGCTTGCCATTGTTGTTGATGTTGCTACACTATTTTTATTTTGTTTTTCAACAGTTAGTCTGGTAAAATGAAAAACGCTAAAAATAACAGATAATGACAAATAGTTTAGGACAATAAATAGATAGCTAAATGTATAAACAATTATACATTGCAAGGTAAGTAAGAAACACCAAGGCATTGATGTACAGCGTTTGAAGAACCCCTTCTACTTTTACCAGGTCGTTCACCTTTAACAACCACAAAGGAGTTGCGGCAGTTCAAATATTGTTTATGTAGCTGGACATTATGTGAGTGGCCTTTTCACACGTATTCTCCCAAATGGAATGAAATCCCTTAGTTTAGTAAATGGTCATCGTAGAGCCTCAAATGTGACTGACTTCCTCCAGAGGGGCATCTGTTAGTTAGCGAGGTGCAGCCACTCAGGGCGATATTGTCCCTTAATGAAATAATACCTCTAGAAGTATATCTTTGCTCACCAGCAGGCAACAGCTAATGAAATTTTCAGCAAATGCCGCACGGAAGTTAGTTATTGTACAAAAAGCCTCATATATTTATGATGAAATCAGTGTAACCTGTTTTAGGTCATTTGTCCTTTATTTACTAGATTATTGTTCACCTTTATGGATGTCTTCTTCTTCCAGAGATTTTTCTCCTATAGATAGTGTTTCGTGGTGGTGGGTTTCTGTTTCCTAGTATTAGCGGACCATCAACGGATGTTCTCTTGTTTGTCACGTTTCCATGAGTTGCATTTTGACAGAGATCTTTCACATTCGCAATAGATCCCTGATCCTGTTTTCATGCCGAGAATAACCAGATTCGCTGAACAACAGCACCAATAGGCAGCAAATGTGCCTCGCTGTCGAACTTCTCAGTTCGAGAGGCTTTTATTCCTCACACGGCTTCCCAGAAGAACTTATGAAGTTCAGGCGAAGATGCACTGCATCACTACCCTTATACAATTCAACTTGTCCTGTAATAATTTACATACATTTTTTTATATTTTTTGATTTGTTAATTTATCATCGTGTCTGATAACTGATTCTGTATTTCCCATTACTTCGTGTTACTCTGTTCGAATGAACACCATACTCACTGGAAGCGCCTCAGTGGCGTGATCGGTATGGTCTTGACCTGCCACCTCGGTGGCCGCGAGTTCGATTCTCGAGCATTCCATTGAGGGGTGAGAGATGTGTATTTCTGGTGATAGAAGTTCACTCTCGATGTGGTTCGGAAGTCACGTAAAGCCGTTGGTCCCGTTGCTGAATCACCACTGGTTCCATGCAACGTAAAATCGCCATACAAACAAACAATTACTGGAAGCTTGAATCTCAAGTTAACGGTCCCTGCAAGGTGTCCCATATGAATACTAATAATGATAATAATGAAAATAATGATAACGTGGCTGTTTCCCTTCACGAGCCGGTAATGGGGGAATAGTAGAAACACTGCAATCTACTAGATCTGAAAGAGTGGATTTTAACTTGGTCCACCAAATGCGAGGCTGCATTATTTATTAAAATTTTTATAGACCTTGGTTGTAATAATTTAGCCGTCTGTTTTTCTGGAGACTTACGGGAAAGTTCTTCCAGCTCAGTCGGAACTGAGTCAACAGTTCAAGTGGATCATCAATCGACGTTTCAGCTTTGAAGATTTTTCTTGGAATTGATCGAACTAAAATCAATAATAGTGTTTATGATTTGTTGATGGTATTGAGTTGAACATTCTTTCCATACATGGTTACGCGAGTCTTTTGTCACCGTTTTTAGTTTTCCTTAACGGAAAACTTTGTTTGTCCGTCCGCACTTTTTTTCTGTC
This sequence comes from Macrobrachium nipponense, assembly GCF_015104395.2. Lineage (NCBI taxonomy): Eukaryota > Metazoa > Arthropoda > Malacostraca > Decapoda > Palaemonidae > Macrobrachium > Macrobrachium nipponense. The sequence goes on along the minus strand of NC_087201.1, from coordinate 97,835,188 downwards.
CGCCCTCAGATCTTAAACTACTGAGGCAAAAGACATGTAAACTGGGATGTTCATCATCTACCATCCAATCATCAAATATTCCAAATTGCAGCCCTCTGCCCCCAGTAGCTTTTATTTTATTTAAGGTTCAAGTTGCCCATCATGGTACATCCGGCACCGCTGTAGGACAGACCACCACCGAGCGGTGTTTAAAGTTTCATGGGCTGCGGCTCCTACTGCATTATACCGAGACCACCGAAAGATAGATCTATTTCGGTGGCCTTGATTATACGTTGTAGCGGCTGTATTTGTTTGCGCTGAAGAAACTTCGGCGCGTTTTTGACTTGTTTATGCTTTCCTTTTCCTCTGGAAAAAGTGCAAGAGTAACTTTGATGGTAGGACGGTGTGGCCTTTCAGCCAACAAGTACGTGTAATAACTAATGTTTCCTATATCTCATTTTGCATTAATTGTATTTTACTTCAAAAGTATCGTCGTTATGTGGAACGCATGAGACTGGTTCTTCCAGCTTAGATTCACTTCTCCCTTGTGAGTTAACTTCCATATGCATGTTTTACAGATATTACATAGGACATTGCTCTCAAATGCGTCTTGATTCTACCTCCACTTTCTAACCCTTGTTTGTTCCCACCAGGCTACAATCCCAGAGATGCTATGTAGAAGCTACTGTACCACAAAAGTGTAACTGTGATCGATCTTTATTCCATTCGTTTTCAGACTGTGAAATTATGTGCCCTCCCCTGTATTTCCCGCTCTCAAGAGGCGCTTTTATATCATTCAGGAGGTTGAATCCCTTACACATTTATTTGCTAGATCGAGCTTGCTTTGGATAAGTTGGATAAGCTTCATAAGTTTGTTCCAGCAAAGTCATCGTCAACTCGGAAACGTCCGAGATGATGGGAGTGGAGAAAACATCACCACCTGCGTTTTCAGTTCCCGGCATTTGCTCACATTTCTGCTGACGTCCATGAAAAATATCATAGTTGCCATCGTCAGCGCAAACATTAGCAACAAAGTCAACGTAAAGGGATACGAGTCGCGTTCCTTAGTAGTTTTGTGTGTGTGATTGTATGTATTAAATGCGCTGAATATAAACACCGAAGAATTATTCGAAGTTTGTGCATTAAGCAGTCGCATTTTGTTTTGCTAAGTTTAACGCGTTATCTCACAAAACTGCTATTGTGCATTTTAAAACTAACTAAACACTGAGAGAAAAATACATCCAATTTATATATATAATTTCTTAGACATTTATCGATGTTGTAAATCTTTTAACATTTTTCGATTTCATTCACATACCCATGATGACTTCGGTTAAAAAATGTTGAATCTTCCTTAAGCTTTGCATTAATTAATAGGGAATCTACCCTGTTGTTTGATTGCAGATCGGCGGTTTTCGATTTTCGAAATATTATTGTCGGTTAAGTAGACTTATCAGCATCCTTATTCTTTTGAGGTGCTACCACATCATAGTATGTATGTATGTATGTATGTATGTATATATATATATATATATATATATATATATATACATATATATATATATTAAATTGGATATATTTTTTTTCTCTCAGTGTTTAGTTTTATATTTAAAATGCACAATAGCAGTTTTGTGAGATAGCGCGTTAAACTTAGCAAAACAAAATGCGACTGCTTAATGCACAAACTTCGAATATTATAGGAGGAGGTTGCTAGACCTGTCCTCCACACTAGGTAGGACCCACCACATTACACTACCAGCTGCAAATCCCTTGATGGCCGGCGGGAGTTAACAAGGCACAAGGGGTTTTAAAACATCCCGGCTAAATTGTTGTCTTGTTCCGGTTCCCTCGTTGAAGGGAACTCCCTGACAGAAGCACTACGACACATACATATATACAAACACAAGTAATATCATACCCATAATATATGTATATATTATCATATATATTATATATCTATATAGAGTGACCTTTGACACTTAGTTATGACTTACACGATGAGAATTATCATTGGTAAGTGCACCTAGCCACTTAAACAGTTATAGCTTGGATCACTTTCGATCAGGAAATTGTCAAAGCTGCTTATCGTTGTCACTCAGCCAAAGAATCAGATTCGACTCCTGGACGAGGCAGATGGATATACCAATTATCATTCATCTTGGGTATACGTTATTCTCGAGGTATAGTGAATTCTATATCAGAAGATCATTGGCGTTATAGGTAGTATATATATATATATATATATATATATATATATATATTATATTATATTATATATATATACTATATATATATATATATATATATATAACGCCATGAATATCTTCTGATATCGAATTCACTATACCTCGAGAATAACGCATATCCAAGATGAATGATAATTGGTATATCCATCTGCCTCGTCCAGGAGTCGAATCTGATTCTTTGGCTGAGTGACAACGATAAGCAGCTTTGACAATTTCCTGATCGAAAGTGATCCAAGCTATAACTGTTTTAAGCGGCCAGGTGCACTACACCAATGATAATTCTCATCGTGTAAGTCATAACTAAGTGTCAAAGGTCACTAATACATATATATCTATATATATATATAGTATATATATATATATTATATCTAATATATATATATAATATTATATACATGGAAATTTGTATATATATATATATATATATATATATATACATGTATTTTATATGTATAAATAAATATATATATATATATTATGTATAATATCTGTATATAGATATATATAATATATCTATATAGAATATATATAGTAGTATATATATATATACATGTAAATTGTATAAAATGTATATATATATATTATATTATATATATATACATTTATATATGTATAAGTATATATATATATATATATGTATAATATGTTTATAAATATATATATATATACAATATATATGTATAATATATGTACTATAATATATAATAACATATATATGTATGTTACTAATGTGGTATATATTTATGTATTATGTGTCGTATTGCTTCTGTCAGGGAGTTCCCTTCAACGAGAACCGAACAAGACAACAATTTAGCCGAGATGTTTTAAAACCCCTTGTGCCTCTGTTAACTCCCGCAGGCCATCAAGGGATTTGCAGCAGGTAGTCTAATGTGGTGGGTCCTACCCAGTGTGGAGGACATGGTCTAGCAACCTCCTCCTATAATAGAACAGTTGCTGAGAACATGTTGGCATACATCTTCTAGGGAAAAACGTAAACCAGAAAAAATAAGTTAATTTTCATTCTTTTTATTTGTATTTTTGTATTTTTTGTTTATTTTTTTATATTTCCGTCTTTTTTCTCTTCGCTTGTTTTCCCCCTTCTCTCCTTCCCCACGTATAATGGGCATTTTGTAATGAGAAAATTCGATAGTGACCATCGTGACTTAATGTAAGTGTACACACCCTAAATGATAATAATAAATATAATAACCTTGCCTATAAAATGCAATACGTATCATATTTTACCTTTAAAATGCAATGCGTATCATATTTTACCTCTAATATGTAATGCGTGTCATATTTTACCTATAAAATATCCTGCGTATCATATTTTACCTTTAAAATGCAATACGTTTCATAGTTTTTTATATGCGTATTTTTGATGGAAACACTCGCTAGTTCCTAGGAGGTTTATGCAGAGCAGAGTTGCGCTTTTCAAGTTCTTGTTTCGAGCGTTTGAACAACACGTAACGTCGTCCAGCCCGGATGAGCATCTCTACCTTACATAAGTACGTATATTCAAAGTGAAGGCGTGTTAGTTGGTTCCCAGGATCGGAACTTCGTCTCCGCCCCCCTTTCCCCCCCCCCCCCCCCCCCCCCCCCCCCCCCCCCCCCCCCCCCCCCCCCCCCCCCCCCCCCCCCCCCCCCCCCCCCCCCCCCCCCCCCCTTTTATAACCTTGAATGGTTTTACTGAAGGGTAGGTTTCGGTCCGCCCCCTTTCCCCCCCCCCCCCCCCCCCCCCCTCCCCCCCCCCCCCCCCGCCCCCCCCCCCCTTGTTTTCCCAATACTTGATGTTTTACTGTATGGGTTAGTTTGGCATTGTCGTGGTGACAATTAGCTTGCGGAATTTAGTTGTGGTACGAAGGAATGCTGTCAAAATGAGGAAATGGTTTTCTTTGTTGTAGTGAGACTTTTGTATTCGGAATTTCCAAAGCTCCGATATTTTCTTGTGGGGGAAGCTACTGTCAATTCGCTAACCCATTTGTTAATGTGAATAACCTGTACTGTCAGATCATCCTTCAAAACCTATGCATTTAGCAAAGAATAATGAAGAATAATGGTAAAATTTTAATTTGTAACTGCATTTATACTTGAAAATATTAATTCTAAGTTTTAATGTATGCTTTAAACATTTCTGACGTTAATTTCATCAGCAAATGACCTAACCAACTATACCTATCATACCTAACCTAACCTATGGTAGTATCAGGTCCATACCCTAATACATGCTATTAGTTTGAAAACATTTCCTTGACATTTCTTAATCAAATTAAGGTAAGTTAATGGAACTATCAGTCGGGTTCCTTGCTGCCCCACTGATCTGAATTGTAGGATTTAGGGGTGAGGTCCACTGTGTCTTAAAGGAATATCAACAATATTCACAGCACACGTTAAAATTCAAGATAGGAAAATTATATTTTCAATTCCCAGTTGCAATAATAATTTAAAGTAATATTAGACCAAAATAGTAGGTCTGTAGCATATTCAGATTAGAATTGAGAAAGTTATAATTTTGAAACATCGTAAAACTAAAGAAAACTGGAAACCCTTTAAGGAAGTCCGGCGTGTCCTTCCTTCTTGCGTCAATATCGAACGAACCCCACAGATATGACCTCGTTTCATGGTTTTTTAATCTCGCTCAAAACATTGTCATTCGTGCAGACAGTATTGATTGCGACCCTTATTTGTTATGCGATCGTTAGTTACGAGACTTGCGTCCTGTTCTTGCTTGTTTGTGACTGGATATTTAGCGGCCTTCATAAGAAAAGGCTGCCTTAGGAAGGCGGTTACTATACGAAGGTTTATCAAGTCTCTATCATAAAATAAGCATAGTAATAGTAGTTGGTAGTAATATGTAACATAGCAACTATAACGTAACAGCGCTTTTGATGACAACGTTAGTAACGGAATAATAGTGCGCGTTCGTGGTTTACATACACTTTAGAAGAAAAGAGACGGATGTTGATAAGGAACTCGTGAAATGTGAGATTAATGAATGAGACTGTGATAATCATTTGCATGCTAACAAAAAGAATGATGTAATAGAGTAGAAGAGAAGAATCGGGGAATTTAGGAAAAAAGAATAAGCGAAATGTTTGTAAAGAAGTTAAGTTGTGAAATGCTGTTCCACGTTACATTTGAGTGGCTTTGCTTTGATGTTTAATTTGTCTTACAAGATAAGCGTGATAAGGAATGTATGCCTAGATTATTATGTTGTAGAAAGCCCACTAAAATTTGGACAAAAATTAAATTTAAAGTAATTAAAGCTTTAAATTTTTCCAAAATTTTGTGGCCTTCCTACTGCATAATATTTTAGTACGCGAAAAGTGTTTATAACTTTGCTATACTATGCCTAGATTACTTCAATCGCATTTTAGTTTTGCATTTGACTTGGTAAACAGCAAGGTATACATACAACATTATCTCTCTCTCTCTCTCTCTCTCTCTCTCTCTCTCTCTCTCTCTCTCTCTCTCTCTCTCTCTCCAAAATACCAGCAGCAAAGGGAAGTTTAAACTCTTTCTTGGTGAACCTAGATCTATTATCTTTTCTTAAATTTCATTGAGGAGTTTTCTGGTGCCTCTCTCGATAATTATCATGTCTGATATATACGGGATTGTTGACACGAAAATCAGATAGTATAGTAAATCATTTGCATTACACCAAATGTGGACGGAGTTGCTTCCAGCCTTGTCAAAGGTCTAGCACGGTACAGCGAGTGATGCAGTCAAAAGATGAAGTCCGGTCAAATATATTGCTTTATTGATTAGAATGTCTGTTACCATCCTCTCGCGTAATGATTCAGTATCTATAGGTAACATTTTGGTAGACGATTATAATTACATTATAGTATTCAATGTTTGGCGTTAACGTTGATTCCACGACTTTTTTTTCCCCCGAACTGGAAACAAACATTAGGAAGTTAGGTGTCGTTCAGGATTCGCATGTTGTTTTTATTGGTACTGTCGGCCAAAAAACTCTTGGCAGTTTTTCAGAATTTTTCGTTCACCTGCCTGACGCACGATTCATGCCTTATTTATCTATTTTTCTTTTCAAAGATGGAAGAAATCATATGTAATGACGTTAAAAACAGTCACTGATATCTTTAGAACATTATGTTATGTTATTGTGTAAAACTATTTTCCATATAGCAAAATTGACGTGAACGAAACGAAGTGATAAAAAACGTCATATCACAACCATAGATATACATTACCAAATAGATAGGAGACACCTATCACTAGTATATCGCATAAACATAGTCCTTAAATTATTATTTCAATATCAAGTTGAAGGTAGTTGAACTATTCCAGTAGTTAAATTTTACAGAAAACACTGGAATCTCACAAAATGCTATCAAATTTAAAAGCAAACAAAAAAAAAAAAAAAAAAAAAAAACGATATCCTAACAGTGTGAACCAGGCGCCCTCACTCTATTGCTTTTGATGTTATGTGCACGGGAATCTAATGTCAATGTGTCATTTATCGGTCTAAGAAACATCCCTCGATGAGCGAGAGACAATTATTGCACTGCATTCGGTGCAAGTTCCTGTTGGAGAGATATCAAGAAAGCTTAATAAACCGGAGAGAATCATACATAGAAAAATCAAATTTTTTAAAGAACCGCAAAATTTAGAACATGGGCCTAGAGGTGGAACACCTCGAAGCACCACAAGAGAGGAAGACAATACAGTAGTGTAAATGTTGCTGAGCAACATTCATTTGTGAATTTTGAATTCTAGTGCCTCGTCACGACATTGCTGAACCAGGAATCATGACTAGCTCTACGCTTATGACTGGTGTCTGATAAATACTTTAGATGGAGAGGAAGAGATTTTTAAATCTACACTTGAAATCTTTGATAGGTGTCTAATGAATAAGTCTAATGAATAAGCAAACTTATCTTTGATGGATGAGAGATTCAGTTATGCTTACTCTTTTTGTTTTGTTTTTTATCGGTGGCCAGTGAATACCACGGATAGGGAGGGAAACAGTTTCAATGATGCATGCATTTTTTTTCTTCAAAACCTAAAGAAAACATTTTATTGGGAGATACTTTATTAACATCGGTCTAATCCTTCCATCACTCCTATACTCCATCTCCGTTCTCTTCTCCATCTCAGGTTACTCGATCCGACGAACTCGTATCGCGTGAAAGCATCACTAATGATAACGGTTATTTTAAAATTCCCCGCACCGACAACGGACGCCTTAAAATGGATGTTTATAAAATATTTTCTGTTCAAAGAAACTTGATCTTTCATTCCCCAAAATATGTGCATACACTCGTGTTACACCCTGTAGCCGTCAAAGAGTAACCCTTGATTAAAGCAGTAGGTTTTTCTTGAAGAAAAAAAAAAAAACATGAAATAAACTGAAACGAGAACGTCACCTTTCATATTTCTTATCCTTTCAGCTACTTATAATATGCTTATGGTAGTGTGAAACTAATTTGAATTAATTTCTATTTAGAAGAAATGAATAACTACAGAAAGATCAACCTAAGAAAGCTTTAATGAAAGTAAGCCTTTCTTAATGCATTCGTCAGTTTTGACTCCCATAGCTTTCCAACGTGTCCAAATGAAACAGGATGATATGCAAGGAATTCGATAAAAAATAAGACTGAATAAGGTCTGAGTTAATTATGTTAAGCAATTATGAAAAGGATAAGAAGAAAGGCGAACATGGCTAATAAAACAAGAATAACGAGAATAATCAAACAAAGCAGATATATATATATATATATATATATATATATATATAATATATTGTCGATTTACATATTCATTAATATTACGTATCCGATAGAGTATACTGCTGAAAATAGACCTAGGCTAATTATGTGGGAAAATCAGATATCCAATTTAGGTCCACTAAATGTGTCATGCAAATTATTTTATTGATCAAAGGACAAAATTAGTTTAACTAAACATCGTTTTCAAGGAATGTTAACGCCTTGATGTATTATTTATCGGCTGTAGGAGACGAAATGACAACACCCCAGTGCAGTACGATATGTTCAGTCAAGACTCGAGCGGCAGGAAAGCCAACTTCAAAATCCTTCGGTATGCTGTCACGAAGCTAGAGTTGAGAATAAAATTAGAAATCGTGGACAAATTGGTATATATTTTCCTTACTTTGCAAAATAATTATCTTTAACACGTTGAATAAGTCTACTCAATGCTAATGTAATTTATTTCAAGTATAGCACCTTTGAAAGGAAATGTTATTTATTGTTAAGTAAATAATCTGGCACCTGCATATGGCAATATTTCCATAACGAACAATGAATTAAGAAACTACGCCAATTCTTCGTTGGCCGTCTGTACATGCTCTGTCTTCTTCTTCTTTTTATTTATCCCTCACACGGTACACTGTAGGCATTACTTGAGGTTCTTTGTCGCTTTCCTTCGGCCCCTAGCTGTAACCCCTTTCATTCCTTTCACTGTACCTCCGTTCATACTCTCACTTGACTCTGAATTACCCTTTCAGCGCTGAATGACCTCACTGGTCCCAACGCTTGGCCTTTGGCTTAAAGTTTGTATTCCTTTCCTAGTCATTTGTTTGACCATGAATGGAATACTGCTGTGTGAAATGCCAATAGCCTTAGGGCCGCCGCTAACGTTCAGTTAGTTACACCTGTGCAGGCAAAACTGAGCCCATTAAAACTTCTAGCGTTGTTTTGCCTGCTCATGCATAACTGCGCACGGTGCGCAGGTATAATTGAACGTTATAATTGGCGGTCTTTACGGGGCCTTTATATTTTGACAAAATCAGGGCGATTGTGATTGACACCATATTTCCTATGCTCGGTTTCATCAGAGAACTGAATAATGATATTGTCAACTTGAGTTTCTGCTCCGCTGGAATCTATATTTAATCGTAACTTTGTGTTCAGTGGTACATATTTATATGTTTTCCTTAATTCTGTTTTTAATTACAGAAGCAGTTAAATTTTGAGTCCGTTGGTCCACAATCATGGGCACACGTGTACCTAAGCCCTTCCTGCAGAATTGCTTTCTGGCTAATTGTTGTAATACTTTGTTAGGCTATCGGTAAAGAAAAAAAATTAAATATAAATATTTGAAATTTTAAAAAAAAAATGTGAAATTGTCATACTTTGATATTCAATCATGATTTGTATTGACTGTTCTCATGTGCGTGAATAAGATTTTTAAAAGGCGCAAAATAGTTCTCCCCTTGTGCGTAGGAATCATAGCAATGGTGAAAATGCAATAGAGAAAATAAGTACGTACATGACCGGCCTTTGCAGAGCAAACGTAGGAATTGTTGTAAATGAAATACGAAGAACAGAACCAGTTAGGTTTTATTATTCTTGAAACTTCTTTGGTGTTCAACTGACGATAAGAAAGGTTATCAAAACTGACAGATGAAAGCGGACAATAAACCAAAATAAAAAGAAATGAAAACTGACGTTATGCAGCAGTGAGTGAATCATGACAGGGATTTTTGCTTCGATGTTAAGTTTATTAAAAACGTTGATATTGTTGCTACTGGGCCCCTTCTCTCCAAGCAGACAGCAAATATCCACAATACAACATCGTCATGTCCTCTCTGAACCGGTGTAGGATAAGCAAGTAACGGTCACTTCGGGGTAGATTTAACCTTCGTAGGATGACTGCATCCTGGCTGTCTCCTTGGGACTGATTCAACAATTTATTTTCTCAGAAGTCGTAAGAGTGACTCGCTTAGATAACACGCAAAGTGTGCATATATTTCTTGATTGTGAGAAATGATCAAGTTACTCGACGAGATAATGTGATATGTCATAACAGTGATGAGTGACCAACAGCTTCTCTTTCAATGTTGGCTCGTTTGTGTGTTTGTTACCCAATTGGGGTTTGGATAGAATTGTGCTTGGCTGGAGAAAAGATTCGATGTTATTTTTTTTCAGTTATAATCACCCTTGTAAGTTAGCGTGAAAATATATGCCGTTTATCTTGCTATTATCAAATAAATGTGACAGACACTCAAACCTGATATGATAAAACTACAATAATAATCTTCAAGGACATAAATATGTGATCTAATGTAGCATATGCCGCAAAAGGAGTTCGCTTACAGAAACCTATTCAATAGACAACTTATTATCTACGATAACAGATTTTCTTGTCAAGTATAAAGCCATTCATCTTGAAGTGAGAAGGGAATATATTCAGCCATTTAGCACCGTTTCTTTGGAAATTTCTGGGTCACCTGAGGGTCTGTGTTGCCTTGCTTTCAGGTCTTGTCTCTCCTTGGAACTGTGAACTTTAGCGCTGAGGTTTTGTTTGCTTTGCTGCTCTGCACGAAGAGAAGGCAGTTGAGATGTCCTGAATTATGTGTAATTTCTTTTCATTGTCGTATAACCTAACTGTATGAAAGCAGTTCATTGTAGATTATAATGATCGAGTAATTGTGAAGATCTTTACAATGCATATTTGAATATTTAATTTAAGTTTTTCTTTACCAAAATTTAATGCTTTATGGTACTACAGTTTCATATTCATATTGCTTATGGCACTTCAGGTTTTATCTTAATGTCAGCTTTCAACCGTTATCATCCGCAATGGGAATTTTTTTACTGTTACTGAAATGGATTTTGGCCATCGATATATCTAAAACAGATATATGTTTAGTCAAGGGTGCAAATTTTGTCCAATTTTACAACTCGGTAATCACATGTTACATTATTCTCTATTGCTCCGATACTGGGTGCTATTGAAACGCTCTGTTCTGGTCAAATAATATAAATTTATAACTTAATGCAAATGCTGAATAGTATTTTATAAGACTAACATCTTTATCTTAGTTTTTAGTCAAATCTCTCTCTCTCTCTCTCTCTCTCTCTCTCTCTCTCTCTCTCTCTCTCTCTCACACACACACACACACACACACACATACACACACACAAAAGTTAGAGGTATTTAATAGAGAATGCAAGCTTCCTCGTTCGGTGATTTATGAATTAACAGTGAAAATTTTGGTTATGCCGAATCTTTTCCTTGGAACGCCCACCGTTAAAGCGACTATCGTTTCAACTAAAATTGCCCAAAATATTGAACAAGTAAATGTTTGGGAGATTGACAAACAGCTAGAAGTGATACTAATTGTAATTATAATTGTGATCGAAGTTGATTTTTTTACACATACAGCAGTCAGGACAACAACAACAATTCCAAAGATTGTAGTAGAGGGACAGAAAGTCTGGGAATCCGAGACTTACGTTCCTCTTTTGATGACATGCCATACATGGACATTTTATCTTTGCAACAATTCTCGGGGAGGATTGTAATGTAGAGCACCTACAATATTTGTTGGGAGGCGGGTCTCCTTAAAAAATTAAGATCATATACATATCAATGTGTAGTAGTCTGCAGTTTTGCCCTATGTACTACATGTGCCCAAGTTATGGTATTTTGATTTATTGTTCTTTTATTACTGCTACATAGTAATATGTATTCACAGATATTACGTGTGTGTGTGTGTGATCTTAGATACTTCTTACGAGACTCCCTATAAATATGTTTATCTTTGTAGTTTCCTATGTAATTTTATTACTGTGCCAATAACCTACATGTTGTGACGCCAGTTTTAGTAGTCATAGATCAATCGATCAAACTGGTTTTCTAAGAGGAAATATTGGTAGTGTTAAAGACTGACCGGTTCGTACCAGTCTTTATGAAATCAGCGTGCCAGTCGCGTACTTGTGGGTGTTGAGTGACTGGCTGCCCAAGAGGAGTGGGAACTGTTTCTCTGGCCTGGGCAATATTATCCAGAAATAAAGCTAAAGCGGACCAAGCGAGGTCACTTTGGGACCAACACAAGCGGGATTTACGAGAATGTTTTCATTAATGACTAGGTTTGCTGTTGATTCGGGACTGTAGAGAAGGAAACAAAGAAGGAAAGTCCCTGAATACGAGAAAACGTCTCATGCAGGAACAACAAACACTTCCACTGTGAAGCTTTATTTGTTGGTTGATGTCTTTCTGTTAGTAATCTAACCTCTGTGGCCATCAACGCATACAGAAGAAATGAACTAAAATCATTCAAATTAAAAAAAAAAATTCTATGAAGATTTTGTCTGAACTGCTAAAGCGTTGGGGGAAGTAGAAAATCTCTTAATTTTGTCACAACCAAAGAACCGAACGAAAGAAAAAGTCGTCGAGGAAAAAGGTAAAACCTTTCAAGTCCTGGAGGCGTTGAACTGCCCAATTTCTGGGTGTGCTCTCTCAATTGCGGTTGACAGATAAAGTAAAGCCATTCTATATTCAGCCCGAGGGATATATTTTAGCAGTTTGATGGCGTAAGACCAACCAAATCACATTTGATAAGTTTTACAGTTAAGATTGAAAATTACCATCATACTAAAATATTAGCAACATAAAATACATGTTAATATTTGAGCACAATTTTAAAACCACACGCACATGCAGTATGAAGTTGAAAAATGTCATGTGTATAATTGACAAATTTGCTTGCATATCAAGTTGCGGGCTTCAAACTTCGGACTCACCTGTGATGGTGGCGATGGTTTATTCGATTCTAGTCACAGAACCTGAATCAGTCGAGTGGAACGTGCATCATAGCGTTAATCGATTTATATCTCATCTTAATGGCCGAAAGGATAAGGTAATTGTCAGTCATGTGTAAACCCACAGTGTCAGTGTATAGGAATTTATCCTACAATATCAGCCCTATGGATGTAAGTTGTTGCCTGGGTAATTAGGTTATTTGTGGCTTAATTGTAAAAGTGTAAATTTTTCATGAATCAACTTGAAGCACACACACACACACACACACACACACACACACACACACACACACACACACACACACACATATATATATATTTATATATATATATATATATATATATATATATATATATATACATACATATATGTATACTAGTATAATAATGTAATCATTGTGTGAGAAAGAGACGGAGATGATACGCAGAACCATTGAGTACCGTAAGGGTACCGAGAGTTAGGTCTATTAGGACTAACAAGATGAACCGTAGCATTATTTTAAAACAACTCGCATACCTTGGTACGATCCAACGTGGCATTCTGTATAAACTATTTTGTGTTATTGGTAGCCCTCCGGTCAGGCACTGACCTCTTAAAATTCATTCTTGAGAGTCTGGGAGATGTCATAGGATGGCCAGTGGCTGAGAGTGGTGTTTTGCTGGTGACGTAATACCAACCTCTTTGGCGCTGCTTCTCGCTTTGTTTACATGGCAGACTTCAAATGGCGCAGTATAGAATAGTGGCCAAACGAGTACGGCATCAAGGGTGAACCCTGTGCTTGGTGATGCAACTTAGTCAGTGTATTGCCTATCGCTGAAGCGTTGTATTTGTTTCAGTAGACTTGGCATAGAGAGTATTCTAGTCTGTACTTGAACCCTTCAATTTAATTTGCTACTTTCCTGCATGTCTATTTCTTATATTTTTATTTATCAGTTTGTTGAACAATTTCTAGCTTTCGTGGCTCACTAAACTTTCCCTTTGAAGATTAACACTTTTAAGAGTACAATTATTAATAGAGTGAAGGTTTGCAATAGATTTGGGAACAGTGCTAGACAGTACTGTAGAGGCGGCGTCGGTTTGGCGCTGATTCTTTCATAGAGGTAACGGACGGTATTATTATTGTCTTGCGGTTAAACCTCTTCCTGGGAAATGCCTAACTGTCAAGTACTCATGTTTGCTGTTACTAGTTGCAGGTATATTAACTAGGTGTACTTGTAAGCGACAAAATCTGTAGAATAATTTCTGGAAAATGTGGTTCCCCGAAGATATGAAACCTAGAAGGTAGAAAGGTACACTGAAATGATTTCTTATGGAAGAGAATGTTAATGCTGTTGCGATGGAGAGAACAAACTTCGTTTGACTGTCCACCCTCCGTAGGGGGCTAGTATCGTCATTGTACCTCAGCGGTGGACTGAAGGCATTGCTTCAAGTTATTTTGCAAGTCCTCCTTTCATTCCTTTTTCTGAGCCTTCGTTCATCTCTTTCTTCCATCTTCTTACCAGCCTCCCTTCACAATTGATTCATGGTGAAGCTGCGAGGTTTTCCTCCTTTTGCACCTTTCCAATCTTTTTAATATCCGTTTCTGCGCTGAATGACTTTATAGCTCTAGCGCTTTTGGCCTTTAGCTTCAATTCTTTATACTATACTGTCTAGTGCTTGCAGACAAAAAAGATAATTGTTCAGTCTAACTGGGGACTCAAAAACCTTGTTATTTATGTCGATGAATAGTGAGTGTGGGAGATGGTGGTCACTGATTACAACATTTTTATTTTTTCCTTCAACATTTTTTTTTCTGGCATCGAATCCACCCGCATGAAATCCTTGGTGCCAACAAGTGGTCAGGTGAGTTTCTCAGCGATGTTGGCTCCTTTAACCCTTGTTGGGAATTCTTTCCTCCAAAAACCAATCGAAGGAATAGCTTGCCAACTCCTGTGTTGCCAGCGGTTTCTGAGGATCCAAGTATGGTTGGCATTCAGATGTTTGTTGTTTTGGGCAGAAGCTTAGGCATCGTTAGTGCTAAGTACTTTTACTTCTCTTTTTAATTAACGCAATTACAGAAAAAAATTATATATATATATATATATATATATATATATATATATATATATATATATATATATATATACACACACACACACACACACACACACACACATACCATATATATATATATTATATATATATATATATATATATATATTTATAGAAAACCCACAAATAATTTAACATATGTACATTTTTTATTCTGGCCACCATCTTAATATTAAAATTTCAATTTTTTCTTCTATGTTCCACTACGCGCTTTGCGTATCACGAGTCCACAATATCTTGACCAAGAAATAGAAACATAAAAAAGATAGGAAACGATCTCTGCTACCCACCTCATTTAATTGATTTATGTTATCAAAAAAGCTCACAAGAAGTTTTATAGTGTTGCTATTAATGAAAAAGAAATTGCCTAAAAATGTACTTAGCTTACCTTACTTTCGTGGATTTGAAACCATAAAATCAATATTTAATCGTTTAATGTTAATGTAGTGTTCTTCTTATAACAATACCATAAAGATATGCTAATTAAGAATAGTCCTGTAACAAATAACATCATTATTTACAAAATTCCTTGTATGGATTGCCCATCGTTTTACGTTGGTCAGTCAAGTAAAAATTTATGTGAACGTATTAAGCAGTATATGTATTCAGTTAGAACAGCCCAGACTTCAAATGCACTGTTTTATCCATCTGAGTGAAAATCTCATTGTATTAATTGGGTGGGGATACCTCTGTAATTGCTAGATCTAATGATTATGTTTCAAGAAATTTACTGGAATCGGCAATTATACCAAATCACTAATAAAAACAACCTAAATCTTAGTCTGGGAATGTACCATTTGGACCCATATATTTGTAAGATGTTTATGAAGGACCTTAAATAAATGAACTACTAATAAATTTAGTCCCACATGTATATAGTTATTATTTCTCTCTCTCTCTCTCTCTCTCTCTCTCTCTCTCTCTCTCTCTCTCTCTCTCTCATCTGAGGAATATAACAGGAGTGAGCGTAGATGTGTTCAAGAGTAAGCTCGACAAATATCTAAACTGCATCCCAGACCATCCAAGATTGGAAGATGCAAATATACCGGAGGATGTACTCGCAACTCTGTGGTAGACATTAGAGGTGCCTCACACTGAGGGACCTGGGGCAACCCGAACAAGATGTAAGGTCTGTAAGGTAAAGTCTCTCTCTTTGGTTCGATATTCTCTCCCTCTTTCTCTTGCTCGATATATATATTTATATTTCTTTCGTCTTTCATAAATATATTTTGAAAATTTGTGTAAATTTCATGATATTAAATTGTATATGCTTCCATGTTTTTTTTCAAAATGTACTGTTTCTGGAAGAATAACTGTTTACTGCGTGTGTCCTCCAAGGTGTGGCTACCCTCAGGCGTTTCCTCCTTTCTGTAGAGTGAAATCGCCCTTATTGCTAATCTTTGTAGTGTCAGTTTTGGATATTAAGCCTTCTTTTGATCGGCTATCTCGCTATTTCATTTTTTCCTTCGTGGCAAAAAACCTTTATTTATACATAGCATACACGTTTTTATATACTTCATGATCAAGTTATTCATATATATATTATATATATATATATATATATATATATATATATATATATAAGATTAGCTATACATTAGGCCTAAAATATTGTTTAATTATCCAGTTCACCATATGTAACATCGGGAATAAACTTTCACCCAAGAGAAATAATAACTGGTAAGTTTTATCGTCGCTGATCTTGATGGCTCAGTGGTCAAAGTCAATGTCATCGTCGTTTCTAAGTAAGTGGGCCCAATCCTGCTGTGACGAAAGCACTTAATAGACATTAGTTCCCCTTGGGGGGTCTGAGTTATTCCGTATATATATATATATATATATATATATATATATATATATATATATATATATATATATATATATATATAATATATAATATATACATATGTATATATATAGTGAAATTGTTAGTACCTGTTCCCATCTTTATGGTTATGACTAACCAGTATTCTAATTACCACGTGCACGTCTCACTGCTTAGTGAACATATGCACTATGAGTTTGAATACTGACCAGTCATAAATGTTAAACGTAGTAGTGAATTTAGATTTAAAGAGCCGATAGCATTGACGTCTTAAAGTTTTTATCCCTTTCAACTTTCGTTTCGACCTGATCTTTGTAATAATTAAAAAGCAGCATTCCTTCTATATCAGAATCTTGATTACAGACTTTGTCACTTTGCCTTTGTTCTTTTAAATCATTGCTTGAGGGTGAGATTGTCAATGGAAGTCTTCTCGACTGTCGATCTCTCTGACTTGAATTGAGGCATTTTTGCAACCCTTTTTTTCGGTAACGGGAATTTTCTTATTGGCTGACATTCTAGGAACTGCTAGGGAGCTTGCCAGAGTCGCAGAGGACAACGAGGAGAATCAGATTGTACGCCTTGTCTTTCGGTGTTGTGATTTAGACTTTAGAGAATCAGATTCTTCGACTGGGTGGTATTTATAGTGGGGTTGGGGTTCCGGGTTGCATCCATGCCTTCTTAGGAGTCCATCACTTTTCTTACTATGTGCTCCGTTTCTAGGATCACACTCTTCTGCATGAGTCCTGGAGCTACTTCAGCGTCTAGTTTTTCTAGATTCCTTTTCAGGGATCTTGAGATCGTGCCTAGTGCTCCTATGGTTATGGGTACGATTTCCACTGGCATATCCCATTTTTCTTCTTATTTCTATTTTCAGATCTTGATACTTATCCATTTTTTCCCTTTCTTTCTCTAACTCTGTGTCCCATGGTATTGCGACATCAATGAGTGATACTTTCTTCTTGACTTTGTCAATCAATGTCACGTCTGGTCTGTTTGCACGTATCACCCTATCTGTTCTGATACCATAGTCCCAGAGGATCTTTGCCTGATCGTTTTGCTATCACTCCCTCAGGTTGGTGCTCGTACCACTTATCACTGCAAGGTAGCTGATGTTTCTTGCACAGGCCCCAGTGGGAGGGCTTTTGCCACTGAATCATGCCTCTTTTTGTACTGGGTTCTGTGCAAGTGCCGGACATTCGCTTGCTATGTGGTTTATGGTTCATTTTTCGTATTGCACTTCCTACATATGGGAGAGATGTTATTTCCATCTATTGTTTCTTTTGAACATATCTGGTTCTTAGGGCCTGATCTTGTGCCGCTGTTATCATTCCTTCAGTTTCCTTCTTTAGCTCTCCCCTCTGTAGCCATTGCATGTGTCATCGCTGGCTAGTTCTTTAATCTGTCTCATGTATTTGTCCGTGCATTGGTTTGTTGTGCCAGTCCTCTGTTCTGTCTGTCATTCTCCTGTGTCTGTATATTTTCTGGGTGTTCGTCTACTTTAATTAGTCCTTCTTCCCATGCACTCTTGAGCCACTCTTCTTCACTGGTTTTCAGATATGTCCCAGTGCTCTGTTCTCGATGTTGACACAGTCCCTCTATACTTAGTAGTCCTCTCCCCTCCTTCCTTTCGTTGTTATGTATAGACTGTCCGTATTTGCTCGGGTTGGGTGTAGTGCTTTGTGTATTTGTTCATATGTTTCCTGGTTTTCTGATCTATGCTGTGGAGTTTCTGCCTTGCGTCCATTCACTATTCTGCGCTGTTATCTGATTACTGGCACTGCCCATGTGTTTATGGCTTTTATAAATATTTCCGGCGTTGAGTTTTTGACTTGATATCGCCTTGAGTCTATGCATATATTCTTTCTGATCGTGTCCTTCATCTCTTGGTGTTTTTATACCCCTCCTTCCAATTTTATTCCCAGGTATTGTGTATCCTGTCTCATCTATGTGTTTTGATGTTTGCTCCCATCATCGGTAGCTTTATCCCTTCAGTTCTCGTTACTTTGCTTTGCCTTTTGTGATGGTGACTAAGGCGCATTTTTCTATTCCAAACTCCATCCTGATGTCCCAGATACAATCCTTACAGTCTGGATTAGGGTATCTATTTCCTTGATGCTCTTACCATACAGCTTGATGTCGTCCATGAACATCAGATGGTGATTCTGTTGCTCTTATCTTGAGTTGGTACCCGTATCCATCTTCTGTAGTACTTTTGTCATGGGAATCATGGCTACTATAAGAGTATGTGGACAGTGAGTCGCCTGGAAGATCCCTCTCCTGATATTAACCTATGCTAGTCTTATTCCAGAGCTTGTAAGTATTGTATTCCCAGTTGCGCTTGTATTTTTGAGGAAGCTGATGGGTGTTTTTCCTCTGCCCCCATATATTTTCAGGCATTCTGTTAGCCAGTGTGTGGTATCATTTGTCGAAGGCTTTCTTATAGTCTATCCCATGCCATGCTTAGGTTGGTTTTCCTTCTCCTACTGTTCTTCATTACCATTTTGTTCTATCAGGAGCTGGTCTTTTGTGCCCCTAAACTTCCTTCTGCAAGCTTTCTGTTGGTGGGGGATGGTGTTTGTCTCTCTAGGGAATTGTATGCCTTTCACTGATGATACCTGTTAGTAACTTCCACATTATTTGGTAGGCAGGTTGATAGGCCTGTAGTTACTGGCTATATTTCCCTTACTCTTGTCTTTTTGTACCTAAGGATGTTCCTTCCTGTGGTCATCCATTTGGGGTTTTTTTTGGTGCATGGTGATTTGAGATACAATGCTGGAGTTGTCTGCTATTTCGTGGGTGTAGGGCTTTGAAGTTTTTGAGCCAGTATCCATGGACTCATCGGGACCTGGGGCTTTCCAGTTTTGGCATTTTCTTTAGTTGGTGTCTGACTGTGTCTGTCGTGATCTCTGTGATCTTTGTTTTATTCTCCCTGTTTCTTCTTCCTTGACTTCCTGGATCATGTTGCATGTTTGTTGTGTGATACCGGATTGCTCCATAGTTATTATTATTTTATTATTAGTTATTATTATTATTATTATTATATTATTATTAAACCCAGTTTTTTTTTCAGGCAGAAAATCTATGGAAATCACAATTAAAGTGTGCAACACAGGGAAGGAAATCGGGTTTGGAATGATGTAATTAGGAGGCTCATCTCTTGATGATCTCTGAAGATGGCTTGTGTTCGTATTATGAACTGACTCTTTAGGAGGAGTTTAATGACGATACAGACATGCATAGAGTGTTTTTGTATATAGTTAGTTTATTGTTTTTGCTGCTTACAAAAAACTATTAAAAAAGTAAAAAGAATCTTTAATTCTAGACAAGGCTGGATGTAACACAAGAGTTCTTTTACAATGATATTTACTAATACGTAGGCAGAATAAAATTGCAATCAGGGCCCAGTAAGACTTATTGGGTTCTGAGTTACTGAAAGTCATCAGAATCTCTCTCTCTCTCTCTCTCTCTCTCTCTCTCTCTCTCTCTCTCTCTCTCTCTCTCTCTCTCTCTCTGTTTGGCGCCAGAAGGTCAATCACCGATTTTTCCGTTGCAACTGACCTCCAGATAACCTCTGTGACGTGTTATCGAGTCCTAATATTGCTTACTCAAGAAGATGCAAGGTCAGCAAATATAGTAAGACTAAGTCATTGCACGCGATATTTCTTTATCCGGTTGAAATATACGACAGGAAATGACTGACGCAGGAACAACCGATCGGCATCTGCCATGATAAAGAGCGATAAAGAAACTCAAATATTGTTTATGCATTCTGAAATTTTTCGGATTTTTTTTCTCATCATAAAAAAGAAAAAACGTCAACAACCATGTTAATTTAGATCGAAACGGTCGATAGTTTTTCTTTGGCATGAAAAAAAAAAATCCGATAGTGGCTATTCTAAGGTCTTATAAAAACTTGCTTTCAAGAGAATACGAGTTTTTTTTTATGAAAGAAATAAGACACTCGCGAGTAGAATTCAGTTTATAACGGCAAGATTGTTGAGACAAATACAGGTTTGTCTGCTTCGTCCCAATTGAAAAAAAAGGAACTGAAGAGCCATATATTAAAAGCTCATTTGAAAAAAAAAAAATAGGCAGAGTTCCTTGAAAACGTTTTCGAATGTAAAGTTTGGGATTGTGTTGTTAAAAACTGCTTAATGTTCGTAAGCCCTGCTTTTGCTCTTTAGTTTGATACTGTGACAGGTAAATGCATTGTACATTTAGCAATTGTACCAGGTACAGTGAGCAAATGTGATTTCTACCAATAAAGATCATAATTTTCGCTTATACTGATACCATTATTATTCTTAAGAGTACAAATCGCAGTTATCATTAGACGAGTGATAATTGTACCATATGCTTGATTTGACACATTACTTTTTTTTTCTCCTTTGTGACTTGAAATGTGTTTAGCATTTTAAGCTTATTTCCATATAGATTTACAATACTTGAGCATCATACCAGAGATTATCCTCAAGTATTCCAAGATGATTTTGGAACTTTACTCTTATCATGGCACGATCGCTTATCGTGGCAAGAGACGTGAGGTGGCAATCATGAATAACAGTCATCGTAAATATTGGAAAATTCCAAGGAAATCGCAGCCGAAAGATTCCATTACATCACGGTTTTATATATATACAGGATATTTTAGCATTTGTAACGATAAAATTAATAGATGGACACGCGTGAACAGTAAAAGTATATTGAATCGTTGAATCTTAATATGCGCTTCAATATGGAGAACACGCACGTCTTCTCATCCTGTATACATTGCTAGTTAAGCAGTGTTAGTTGCAAATTTACGAGTCCCTTACTTGCTTTTAAGTTTGGTATTGTATAAATTGGTTTTGCATCTCAAGTGTCACACTAAACTGATGCAGATGCCCTTGCATGCCCACGATAGACGTGTCTGGAGGTAATTGATACCTCATTTTGTGGGCCAGTCATTCCCACCTCATGTTCTTTAATCTTGCAAAGAGGGCGGCCCTCTGTGCTGGCACAGTCACTGATCTTGATGCCCAATTTCACTCTCTCTGATCTGCATTATTATAAAAACCTCTTTGTTCCTTTTAAAGTTAAAATACGATATTCGGTCTTAATGTGCAGTTCATGAATGGACCAAGATTTATTTATTGTTAGGTATCACTACTCGAATAAGATTAAATGTTAGATGGATTACATAGGTAAATAATCATTGCTTTGGTTTCTTTTATAAAATTCTGCCTGTAAGTTTACTTATATTGTTTCACTTTCTGTTATCCCAGTGCAAATACCAACTGTGACGAAAATGCGTCTTGTTTTCGGTGACGTTGAGGGTCATGAATATCCTCATTGCTTTGTTTATTGTCGTCTGTCTAGGTCCCGTCCGCTCTCCTGTCATCCTCCAGTCCGTCGATGCACTCCGTCTATCTGTCTTTCGCCCTCCACTCGATTTCTTCGCCCTTCTCCTCATAGTATAACCTACCTTAAACATCCAAGTGCTCTCGCGCTGGCGCGCACTCAAACATATACATACATACACACACACGCGCTCGGGGGGGGGGGGGGCATTGATAGATATATATATATATATATATATATATATATAAAACTAAATGTAATCAACACAGTTACGTGTGGAGGACTGAATTATGGATTTGTGTGGTTTCAATTGATAGCCGGCTTACCTTTCAATTCATAGTCCTTGGCTCGATTCCCGATGTAAATCAGAAATTTATTCAGTATATATATATATATATATATATATATATATATATAATATATATTATATATATATATATATATATATATATATGCGACTGTATCCTTTTTGGTTTTTAATAACACTGCAAGATGATGGATAATACACGTAGATTGTCCCCATTTTCCATAGGATTTCTGAATTACCTGAGAGGAAAAGATAGTTAACTTTAACAATCATCTGGTTGCTCATCATTATTCTGAACGATACTGAACAACCTTGGAAAGGCTGCTGAAAGCAGTAGTGATAATGGCACGCCCACAGAAGATACTTTTCTCCTTCCCCTTTTGGTACGTCTTGAATGATACACCCGTCCGCAGTCTTTGAGGAATGACTTGCGTCAGAGTTGCGTGCTTATATTGTAAATGATTGTTGGTTTGTGTATCATTCAATATTTCTTGTTTGGTTTTCTTTTAATATACTCTCTCTCTCTCTCTCTCTCTCTCTCTCTCTCTCTCTCTCTCTCTCTCCTATGAATTTTGAATTCAGGTTCCATAC
>NC_087201.1:97767276-97804776 GCF_015104395.2 Macrobrachium nipponense | reverse complement strand
CTAATTAACAGTCCAAATGATTACCACTACGGATTTGACTCCGTTTGGTAAGATGAGTTTCGTGCATGAATCATGACACCACAGATTTGAGTTCCTGGAGTTGTGAAGTATGCAATTGATATCGCCGATAAAAGATGTATTAAGTTATTTAATACAATTATGAAGATCATGGCTCATTTTGTCTGTGCATCTTTTTTTTTATCATGCGAAGCCTCAATACAAAAGCATCTTGCTTTTTTTTTATGGCCTACATGAGTGATCACGCATAGACCACATTACTTGAAATGAACCCTAGACATGGAACCGTGTCAAATGTTGTCATTGAGAGATGATGCCTACACGTCAATTTCTTATAATTAGAGGCAATGACAGGGCATAGGCCTACACTTCAATTCAATTTCTTATATTTTTAAATTAATTCAATTTCTTGTATTTTGAGGTAATAACAGGGCATAGGCCTACACATCTATTTTTTATATTTTGAGGCAATGAC
The DNA here is from genome assembly GCF_015104395.2 of Macrobrachium nipponense. Lineage (NCBI taxonomy): Eukaryota > Metazoa > Arthropoda > Malacostraca > Decapoda > Palaemonidae > Macrobrachium > Macrobrachium nipponense. Next base: position 97,804,283 of record NC_087201.1, on the reverse strand, counting down.
AGGGCATAGGCCTGCACATAATTTTTTTTATATTTTGAGGCAATGACAGGGCATAGGCCTACACATCAATTTCTTATATTTTGAGGCAATGACAGGGCATAGGCCTACACATAAATTTCTTATAGTTTGAGGCAATAACAAGGCATAGGCCTACACACCAAATTCTTATATTTTGAGACAAAGACAGGTCATAGGCCTACACGGCAATTTCTTATCGCAAATAGTTTTCGACCATTATCTGTTGGAAATAGAGTAATTGTTTCAACTCCATATTAAAACTATTTTAAAACTATTAAAAACGTAGTAAAATTTCCTGAAATCAGTATGAAATACCAGTCTGAATATCTCTGAGACAATCTTGGTGTTTAAATTTATAATGGCGAATACGTTTGACAATATCAGACTGTAATTATCACTGTGAAGTGATTCCAGTGCACCGATTCGAACGCAGACACTCCTGGTGTCACCTCCCATGGTCAGTGTTAACCTCATTTATGAAAAACAATATTGCAGCATCGCGGAAACACTCCTGACTTCATTCATATTTTCCTGTTTATTTTTACCACTTAAGGAAGCTGCGATATTATAAGATATTCATTGGGGATAGACATAAATACTTTACTTTGATAATCAGCCGAACGAACGTATTTTTAAGTTTTGTAAATCAACCATTGCAAAATAAATGAAGATGACAAGAAACCACAGATTAACCAACTTTCGAAACCATGGCCACCAATCAGCTTCAAGGAATGGTCGTGACGTAATCAGTGGTCCGGGCTTAGCTATAAAGATAGGTGGACTTTGCTATAGCTATGTTGGTTGGTGTTTCAATTGTACATGGTAATGATACACGCGAAGGTTTTTTAAAGAATTCCACACACGTGAAGCTTTGACTCATGATTATGATAGTGATTTGTTTATATATATATATATATATATATATATATATATATATATATATATATATATATATATATATATATTGGGAATTTTTGCTCAAGCTTTTATACTTATGGATACCGAAACATGTAATCTATCTATCTCATCTATCTATCTATCTATCTATATATATATATTATATATATTATATATTATATTAATAATATATAATAATTAGTGACCTGACCAAAAGCAGGTTTGAAAAGATTCGTAGATGCTTTGCAAAACTATTCTTACGAAAATCGCATGGTGACCTTGAATTCCTCCTCTAGCGTAGAAATTAAGGACCGCTTCCATAAGGATAATCGAATTGTATTATATTATTTTTTTTTATTTTTTTTCTTAATCATTGACACACTTGATAGTACCCTACGTACCAATCAAAACAACAGTGATAGCGACTGAAGAGATCCGTTATCAAGATAGCGAACTTGGAGATTATAATATTTTTTTGCTGATTCATTTTGTGTACATACGCTATTTTATTCTTGCATTTTGACAAAATGTTGGTGATGGACCGGCCTGCTTAATGAATCTGTTTACGTGCACTACGTCATTCGATGCTGGATATCAGTTTTAATTAATTGTTTGTACCAGTTTTTGGGTGGTAAGGATCTCACAGGGATTACGAAAGGAGACGGTGTTGGGGTTTAGGGTCTTTTAAATCGCTTATGAACATTAGCATCCGAGTTTGTTTTTCGTTGTATATATGTGTATATATTGTATATATATAAAATATATAGAAATAATATATATATATACATATACGTACATATATATATATATATATATATATATACTATATATATATATATATTTTATATATATAACATATATAGAAAAGTGTATTATGTGTATGTATTTATGTTGATAAACAGAAAGGCTGAATGTGAAAAAAAAATGAGCAATTTTTGAGCCTGTATTATTAACATTTTTAGTGTCCCAGAAAGTTCACGCCAAATCTTTTCTTACATGATATTCTCTCTCTCTCTCTCTCTCTCTCTCTCTCTCTCTCTCTCTCTCTCTCTCATCTTTAACCGATGTTATCTTATTTCTTATTTGGGCCAGGAGTACATGAGCCACTCTGTGGCGGGGATGTGGCTCCCCATAGGTTTCCATTTTTTAGAAGCTGTCGAGCACACGAGCGTCTGTGGCAAGTGCCTGTGGCGAGCTGTATGTCGCTGATGTCCGCCACAGCTTATAAACAATGGAAACTTAGGGGACGCCACATCTCCGCCACACACCGATGCCACTCTGTGGCGCCACAGAGTGGCTCGTGTGCTCCTGACCTTATCGTGATGATAATACCACGAAAGACATTTCTCTTGATTGTTTGTGGAGTGTCTTCATGTTGCTTTTGTTACTGTCATCTTATAGTTACTTTGTTATTACGTTTATTATCCATTACGACGTACTTTTACCATTATCACTATTCCTGTATTACTAGAGAGAGAGAGAGTGTTGATGATGATCTAAAATATTCCACAGTTCCAACTAGTTTTTGTTATCGTCGATTTTTAAGGTTGTACTTAATTGCTCCTGTTGCTGTTATTGCTGTTCAACAACGATTCTTCGTTGCTACGCGGCCTTGTGTAGAGGGTGAATAACCTTGGCAAGGTTATAGCCCGAGCCAAACCTGGCTGCGTTACCGTAGAGCAAAACATTCGTTTTATTCCACGTATCGATCTCAGAATCACTTTGTCCAACAAAGCCACGTTTCTTTTAGAACCTGCCACGTGAGCGAACGCCCGGGAATATCCAGATGCTACGCACTGGTGGTGGTGGCGACGAGGTGCGTCAACGAATGAAAATGAATGTCAAGATAAAGGTACAAAGTTATCAAGCTAATATCGCTTGGAAAATTGAATGAAGTGGCACATTTCTAGATAGGTAATTGCGTGCTTGATTACTTTGTACAGTTATCTAATAAACGTGTTTGTATCTATAAATGTTTTGTATATATATATATATATATATATATATATATATATATATATATATATATATATATATGTATATGTATATATATAAATGTGTGAATATATATAATATATATATATATATATATAAATATATATATATATATATATATATATATATATATATATATATATATATAGGACATTGTAGCTGTTTACCCCTAGCGTTTTTAATTTTCATTCTTTCGTCCACTTAGTAGGCTGACAGAGTCCAGATGTCTACATTAGGTCTCATCCCGTGAAACACAAAAGTGTTTTAATCTAAACCAACCAATAAACTTTCATCCTTTCCCTTTGATCTCCTCCCAGCTGGCTGTTCAACTACTTGAGCTCTATTTCACTGCAGTGATGACCCCTCACTAAAGAGCAAATTCTTCCGATCGACGCCCATGTGTCTTGGGACCCTCCTGTAGTTGAATATCATTCTAGATGTATTTTTAATTCGCTTGGACTATCCGTACATAATTAGCGTGATGTATAAGAAGACTGTAGCTATTCTTGGAGTCATTCATTTATTTCTTCTGCTTCTGAAGATAAGGACCCAGGTGCGAAGACGTTGTTCAGTTTCAGATCCAACCAACCCTGTCACCGTTCTTTTTTTTTATGTAAACACTACAGTTCATTCCAAGTTTATCCTGTAAAAACGTACACATGTGTCAGTACTCTTTCGCTCGCCAAGAATCACAGACCACGAGAGGTACTTTTTGCCTTTTGGCATCTGTCTCTGCGGCTTGAACCCCCATCAGGGAGGTTTTGGTTTAAATCCATTCAGAATGCCTGTCGTTTTGTCTCTATGCCAAATACCATTGCTTTAACGATATGAACAATTTAACTATTTTTTCTTTAAGAATCACTGTGGTCCAGTCTGTGTTTTGGTGTGCATCTGAGTCTGGGAATGAGTCGAAGGCAGTTCGTGACTTTGCTTATGTTATCATCAGTAATGTGCATCTGAAGAAAACTACAACTTCTTGATGTTTGTCGACAAACCATAAATGCCGCTAATCGTAAGGATGCTTATTCCAATTGCATCTCTACAGAAAGAAAATGTGAACCATCCAGACTATATGGGTAGCTATGCTAATTGCTTTGGAAGAGATGGGCAGTATTTGATTGCCTTTTCTGGATACCTTTATCCACATATCTAAAATTTGCTAATACCTTCCGTCTTATATCCTCAAAATTTCTTTTAACGTTTTGTTGGAGGACACCATTATTATGCTGCAGTTATTGTTTGAATTTATTTCTTCTTTGCCAGCTATTACCAAAGCTTAAATTCTGGCTCAAAAAAGGAGCATTAATCACGACACACACACACACACATATATATACATATATATATATATATATATATATATATTATATATATATATATATATATATATACATATATATATATATATATATATATATATATATGATATATATATGTGTGTGTGTGTGTGTGTGTGTGCGTGTGTGTGTGTGTGTGTTTGTGCTTGTGTATGTATCTACATGCCTGAATATACAAAAAGTGCAAGAAAGGCATAGAAAATATACATCAATAGCCGTTAGGTATAACATAACGGACCTGTATGAGTTGTTAAGGTTTGTGGAAATGTGTTAGACATGCATGATTTTCAATGGAAATATTCCTGTCCTGGGTATACTTAGAAAAGAAAACCATTTGAGGAAAAGTGTGACATGTTAGTTTTGATGTTTTTAATAATAGCTTGTTGGATGGGAAAGGAAGTTAATGCTTGTAATTGTGAGAAAAGTAGCGGCTTGATATATAATCTAATCCAGCGGTCCCCAACCTTTTGAACTTCATGAACCACTAATGTATTATTTTAGATTTGGCGGACCACTAATATAAATTGTAAAAAAAAAGGTAGATACGTTTATATAATGATAATTAGAATACTTATAGTTTGATTATATTACAAAAAATGTGAAATTTTGAAGTTTAAGTATTACACATTTTAGTGTGCTATTTGTTCCTGCTTGTTTTATATAAGTTTGTTGATTTTTGGCTCCAATGACGTTACTACAAAACGGAGACCTGTTTTTATTTGCAGCCGAGGTCCAAACTTTGAATGCTGAATCGGCCTAACATGCTAAATCTAGCATTAAAAATTATAAATTGGCAACACTGGGCTCTTTGTCTAAGTGCAATTTGCATCAGGGTTGCCTGAAAAGGATTAAGAAAACATGAAATAATGTCCCAATTTTTCTATGGACCATGAAAATTTTTTCACGGACCACCGGTTGGCGACCGGTGATCTAATCGGGATTGAGTTAAAGTGAAGGAGAATATTGAAGGTAGCTTCTGTCGGTTATATATGTAAATAAAGACAAGGTGCTCTGATTAAAGGCGCCAAAGTGGAAGCAGTTTATGGGAACTATCCCAAACTTGAAAGAGTAGACACGAGTCAAGAAGTAGTATATGTACCAAGTCAGAGAGGCTGAAAACAATAATGGAGTCATAGTTGTATGTCAGAAGAGAAGATTCTGCAAGGGTATATAAAGGGTGGAAAATGTTGAACAAAGGTAGTAGTGAAATGATAATGGTAAACCTGAACAGAACTTGTACCGAATAGTTAATGAGGAAATGAGTCTCGGAATAGAAGCCGCAGACGGAGAGAGGAAAAGTGTTTGAAAGTGTGATGCAGATTCTGACAAGGAGATTCATACGAGAGTGGAAGGGTTTGGCGCTTGTCAAAGACATCATCGATTTATGAGTGAGATGCTGTGGTATAATGATATTAAAGTGATAAGTTGCTGACCATTTGTCTATAGGAAAGGAAAGGTTATGGAAGAATGACTGATATGTGGTATCACTACTTTCTCGTGATCTTTAAATGGAAAAATAAAGTTCACAGTAGTATATATGTAGTATATTGCTAAATACAGGTAGCTTTCGCCATCTTATTAAATTGCTGATAGCTACCTGTATTTAGCAATATATTACATATATACTACTGTGGGACTTTATTTTTCCCATGACTGATATGATTGATATCTTCGCCGTGTAAAGTGAGAAGACTGTGCACACTTTGAGTAGGCCCAAAAGGAAGCTTAATATAGAAGCGATAGAGATGCAATATTTAGGAAATTTAGATTGTATGGTATGGCAGGTCATGTGTTGAGACACATGAAAAATCTTCAAGATGAATATGAGCCCATATTTGGGTATACAGACTTAAAAGTGGCTGGTTCGGTGTCAAAGTGGGTCTAAGGCTTTTGAGGGCTGTGTCACGTGTGTGGTGTCCTCATATTTATTTATGTGAGAAGTTGGAAATGTTCAGATGAGTGATAAGAAACTGGGTCGGTAATGGATCATGGAGAGAGTGGTCGATTTGTATTGACATAAAGGAGTCAATCATGATGATAGGATAAGAGGAGTCGAATCATTAGGAAAGGGAGGAAGATAGGAGGGTCTCTACTAAATGGGGGAAAGACAAGAGGCGCGTCTGTGGAATTATAAATTGAAGTGTGTGAGGAAATTGGTGAGCGGCTTTTCCTTAATGGAAGTGAAGCGAGGTCGCTGAATGTGAATGAGAGAAAAAGGCAGAAGCTATTGAGGTATTGTGTGTAGCATACATGACATAAGAAGTGCAGAAAATATGACTAACAAATGTAGAAACAAGGATGCATTAAAAAAAAGATTAGTATTGGTGAGAGTGGTGGACCCCAGCTATATTGAGCGTAATTTAAGAATTTTGGAAGGAGGAGTTAATGGAGAACAAGGAAATATTGTCTCGATGAGTAAAAGGGGTATTAGAATAGGAGAGCATTTTTATTCAGCATGGACAAGACTGCATACAAGAAAGTGGTGCATGGTACATGAAGACGTTGATAATGTGGATTTTTTCTGCGCTGTTTTCATCCCTGATTCATCAGTTAATCGGTGAACATAGTAGTAAATGCTTTTGTTTTTCTCTTAAGATACCCCATATTATATATATATATATATATATAATTATATGTATGTATGTATGTATGTATGTTTTAGTGTGTGTGTGTGGACATGTATATATAGCCTACACGTAAACAGTCATAGGAGCTCAGTCAAAGCAGATGGGTCTAGAATACGCCTTCATGGCCCTCTTTATGGTGTTGATGAAAAGACGTTATTTTCTCCTCACTTGTGTCGCATAGTTCTAGGTTGCCTTCAATAGACGGCCGTGAACAGTCTGCTGGGCTGATTGATGCCACTATAAATTATTCTACATCGCACCTGAATTATTTGTATAGATGTCAGTATTGAGCAATGTGAATGTGTGAGGATTTTCTTGAGGGTGTCCTCGTGCAGAGGTGTGTGGGCGATTCCCTCGCACGTAATGATCAGTGATCTCTCAGGTGTTGAAATGTCATATTATCATTGACATTTTCCTTTGTTATCGACTCACTGTTTTTATTTTTTGTCATGTGTTCTTTCTGTTTTCATTTGTTCCTTGCCGTTCTCGTTATTTTGTTAAATTTTCTTTATATTTTTGCTATATTTTCACATCGTTCACTATTTTTCTTCTTTTTTTAGTATTTTTGTCGTTTTTTCATATTCGTGATTGTTTTATTGTTTGCAGTTGTCTCCATATCTTTAGTTATTTTTTTGCTATTTTCATATCATTATTATCCTAACATTATCTTTATCTTGACAGATCTGAAAATCATTGACGATATTTCCCTCATCATATTTGGTTATTTCCGGATTTCCAAACCGTAGTTTGATTCACTTTTGTAATTTATGAAAACACCTTTGACTTTTGACTTGGGTATTCTGCAGAAACTTTACGTATATTAAGATTTTTTACTTTATATTGAAAGCTTACTTCTTTGTTGACCTGACGAATATATGTATGAGGCTATGGTGGCGTGTATGTGGGCCTATGGTGGCGTGTATGTGGGCCTATGGTGGCGAATATATGGGGCTATGGTGGCGAGTATATGAGGCAATGGTGGCGCTAATAATTGGGGCTTATGGGGTGACATGGTTTTTTATGGGGCCTATGTTGGCTGTTTTGTATATGGGGCTATGGTTGGCGAATATGATGTGGGATATGGTGGCGTGGATATGGGTGGGGGTCTGGTGGCGTGTATAATGGGGCTATGGTGGCCGAATTATCGGGGCTATGGGGTCTTGTGTGGTGTATTAATGAGGCTATGGTGGCGAATTTATATGGGGCTATGGGTGGCGTTGTATATGGGGCGGCTATGGGTGGAACGAGTATCTGGAGCTATGGTGGCGTGTATATGGGGTGTATTGGTAGGCGAGTATATGAGGCTATGGTGGTGGGAGTATATGGGGGTATGGTAGGCGGAGTATATCGGGGCTATGGTGGGCGTGTTATAGGGGCTATGGTGGCGAATATATGATGGCTATTGGTGGCGTGTATATGGGGCTATAGTGGCGAGTTATATGGGGCTATGGTGGCGGTGTATATGGGGCTATGGTGGCGGTGTATATGGGGTGGCCTGTGGTGGCGATATTATGGGGCTAATAGGTGTCGAGTATATGAGGCTTAGGGTGGGGTCGAGTATATGGGGTCTATGGTTGGCGAATATGAGGCTATGGTGGCGGGTGTAATATGGGGCTATGGTGGCCCTGTTTATATGGGCTATGGTGGCGAGTAATCTGAGGCTATAGTGGTCGTGTATATGGGGCTATGGTGGGCGAGTATATGGGGCTATGGGTGGCGAATATATGGGGTCTATGGTGGCGTGTATTATGGGGGGCGGGGTTATGGTGGCGAATATATGAGGCTATGGTTGGCGTGTATATGGGGCTATGGGGGTGGCCGAATATATGAGGCTGATTGGGTGGTCGTATGTTCATATGGGGCTTATTGGTGGCGAATATATGATGGCATATGGTTGGCGTTGTCGTGTATATGGGGGCTATGGTGGCGAATATATGAGGCCTATGGTGGCTCGTTGGGTATATGGGGCTATGGTGGCGTGTATATGGGGCTATGGTTGGCGAATTCTTATTGAGGCTATGGGGCTCGGTCCGTGTATTGGGTGGGCTATGGTTTCATGGCCGTGTATATGGGGCTTGTTCGGGGCGTGTATATGGGGTGGGGCTATGGGGGTGGCGGATTAATATGAGACCTATAGTTGGCGTGTAATATGGGGCTATTGGGTGGGCGAGGTAAGTAATGGGGCTATGGCTGGCGAATAATATGGGGTGCTATGGTAGGCGGTGTATATGGGGGGCTATGGTGGTCGAAATATATGAGGCCTGGTGGCCGTTGTATAGGGACTATGGTGGCGATAATGGGCTAATGGTGCGTGTATATGGGGTGCCTATGGTGGCCGAATCTATGGGGAAGTCTATGGTGGCGTTGTTATGTGGGGCTATGGTGGCGAATAGATGAATGCTATGGTGGCGTTATATGGGGCTATGTAGCGTGTATATGAGGCTTTATGGTTGGGAGGTATATGGGGCTATGGTGGCGTGTATATGGGGGCCATGGTGGGCTGTATATGAAGCTAGGGTGGCCAGTATGGGGTATGGGTTGGCCATATAGGGGCTATTTTGGGGAGGTATAGGGGCCTATGGTGGCGGTGTATAGGGGGCTATGGTGGCGTGTTTATATGAAGGCTATGGGGCGTGATAGGGGGCTATGGTGGGGTGTATATGGGGTATGTGGCGGGTATATGGGGCTATGGTGGCGTATAATGGGGCTATGGTGGCGTGTATATAGGCTATGGTTGGCGTGTATTATGGGGGGCTATGGTGGCGTGTATATGAGGCTATGGTGGCGAGTATATGGGGGCATGGTGGAAAGTAATATGGGGGCTATGGTGGCGAGTATAGAGGGCTATGGTTGGCCGTGATGAGGCTATGGTGGCGTGTATATGGGGTTGGCTTATGGGTGGGTGGTATATGGGGCTAGGTGGCGTGTATATGGGGGTATTGGGTGGCGTGTATTTATGAGGGCCTATGGTGGCGAGTATATGGGGCTATGGTGGAAAGTATATGGGGCTATGGTGGCGAGTATATGAGGCTATGGTGGTGTATATTAGGTTATGGTTGGCGTGTTGTTTATGGGGGGCGATGGTGGCGTGTATATGGAGGGCTATGGTGGCGAGTATATGGGGGCATGTGGGGAAAGTATATGGGGCTTTTATGGTGGGAGTATATGGGCTATGGTGGCGGTGTATATGAGGGCTATGGTGGCGTTGTTATGGGGCTATGGTGGAAAAGTTATATGGGGCTATGGTGGCGAGTTAATGAAGGCTATGGTGGCGTGTATATGAGGCATGGTGGCGTGTATATGGGGGGGCTATGGTGTTGGTGGTATATGGGGTATTGGTTGGAGGGTAATGGGGGGCTATGGTGGCGTGTATATGGGGTATGGGTGGCGTGTTATATGAGGCTATGGTGCGGTAATGGGGGCTATGGTTGGCGTGTAATGGAGGCTATGGTGGCGTGTATAGGGGCTATGTGGAGTGGATATGAGGCTATGTGGTTTGGGCGTGTATCATGGTGGTTGGGGGCTATTGGTGGCGTGTATATGGGGCTATGGTGGGCGGTATATGGGGCTATGGTGGCGTGGGGTATATGAGGGCTATGGTGGAAAGTATATGGGGGCTATGGTGGAAAGATATGGGGCTATGGTTGGCGAGTATTATGAGGTATGGGGCGGTTGTATATGGGGATCTTGATGGCGTGTATATGAAAAGGCTATGGTGGCGTGTATATGGGGCTATGGTGGCGTATATTTGGGCTAGGTGAAAGTATGTGAGGCTATGGTGGGTGTGGGGATATTGGGGGCTATGGTGGAAAGTATATTGGGCTATGGGTGGCGAGTATATGGATTGGCCTATGTGGCTTTAATATGGTGGCTATGGTGGCGTGTAAATATGGTTATGGTGGAAAAGTATATGGGGGCTATGGTTGGCGAGTATATGAGGCTATGGAGGTGGCGTGTATATGAGGTGCTATGGTGGGCGTGTCTATGGGGCTATGGTGGAAAAGTATATGGGGCTATGGTTGGCGAGTAATATGGAGGCTAATGGTGGCGTGTATTGAGGGCTATGGTGGGCGGTATATGGGGGGCTATGTGGAAAGTATATGGGGCTATGGTTGGCGAAAGTATATGGGGGCAGGCTCATTGGTGGGTTGGCGGTAATGAGGCTATGGTGGCGTGATTATGGGGCTATGGGGAGGAAAGTTATAGGGGCTATGGGTGGCGTGATATGAGGGGCTTATGGTGGCGTGTATTATGGGGGCTAATGGGGCGTGGTTAAAATATGGGGTAAATTCTGGGTGGCGTGTATATGGGCTATGGTTGGCGGTAAAGTATATGGGCTTATGGATTTGGCTGTGTATATGGGGCGGCTATGGTTGGCGTGTTAATATTGGGGCTATGGTGGCGTTCGGGTAAAAAGTATGGGGCGATGGGTGGAAAGTATGGTGGGCCTAGGTGGCGCGTATATGAGGCTATGGTGGCGCGTAATGAGGCTATGGTGCGTGTATATGGGGCTTTATGGTGGCTAGTATATGGGGCTAATGGTGGGAAAAGTTAATATGGGGGCTATGGTGGTGGAAAAGTATAATGGGGCTATGGTGGAAAGTGGAAAGTATATGGGGCTATGGTGGAAAGTAATATGGGCTGGCTAGGGTGGAAAAGTATTATGAGGGACTATGGTGGCGGAGTATATGAGGCTATGGTGGCGTGTATATGGGGGCTATGGGGTGGCGTGTATTATGGGGAGCTTATGGTGGGGGCGGGGGATGGGGGGGGGGGTGGGGGCTTGTTTTTTTGGTTGGAAATTTTATTTGGGGGCGCTATGTGGTGGAGATTGGGAGGCTAATGGTTGGCGAAAAAGTATTATGGGGAGGCTTATGGTGGCGGTATATGGGGGCTATTGGGGGTGGGTATATGGGGCTATTGGGTTGGCGTTTGGTATAAATGGGGCTATGGTGGCGTGTATAATGGGCTATGGGGTGGAAAGTAATATGGGGCTATGGGTGGCGGAGGTATATGAAGGCTATGGTGGCGTTGTAATATGGGCTATTGGTGGCCGTGTATTGTGGGGCTATGTGGCGGAGTATATGAGGCTAATGGTTGGCGAAGTAATATGAGCTTATGTTGGCGAGTATATGGGGCTATGGGGAAAGGTATATGGGGGCTAATTGTGCGAGTTATATTTTGAGCTAAGGTGGCGTGTAATTATGGGGCATGGTGGCGTGTATATCGGGGCTATGGTGGCGTGTTATATGGGGCTAATGGTGGAAAGGTATATGGGGGCTTACTGGTGGCGAGTAGTATATGGGGAGGCTATGTTGGCGTGTATGGGGCTATGGTGGAGTGTATAGGGGCTATGGTTGGTCGGGTATATGGGGAGGCTATGGTGGCGTTGTATATGGGGCTATGGGTTGGAAAGTATATGGGGCTATGGGGGTGCGGTGAGTCGATGAGGGCTATGGTTGGCGTGGTATATGGGGCTTGGGGTGGGAGTATATGGGGCTTATGGTGGCGTGTAATATGGGGAGGCTATCGGTGGCGTATATTCGGGCTATGGTGAAAGCTATGGGGCGGCTCATGGTGGCGAGTATATGAGGCTTGGTGGCGTTGTATGGTGGGTCTAGGGGCTATGGGGTGGAAAGTATATGGGGGCTAAATGGTGGCGGTGGATATGGGGCTTGGTTGGAAAGTATATGAGGCTCATGGGGTGGCGAGTATATGGGGGCTATGGGTGGCGCTATGGTATATGGGGCTATGGTGGCGTTTGGGGTATATGTGGCTATGGTGGCGAGTATATGAGGCTATGGTGGCGAGTATATGGGGAGGCTATGGGGTGGCGTGTATATGGGGACTATGGTGGAAGTATATGGGGGCTATGGTGGCGAGGGGTATATAGGCTCTGGTGGCGAGTATATGAGGCTATGGTGGCTGGGTATCTGGCTATGTGAAAGGGTATATGGGGCTAGGTGGCGTTGTTATATGGGGCTGGTGGAAAGTATATGGGGAGGCTATGGTGGCGAGTATATGAGGCTATGGTGGAGGGTGTATCATGGGGCTATGGGGTGGATTATGCTATGGGTGGCGGTATATGGGGAGGCTATGGTGGCGTGTTTAAATATTTGGGGATATTGTTGGAAAGGGGTATTTTTTTTTTTTTTTTTTTTAAATGGGGCTATGGTGGCGAGTATATGGGCTATGGTGGCGTGTATATGGGGGCTATGGTGGAAAGTATATGGGGCTATGGTGGGGAGGTATATGGGGAGGCTATGGTGGCGTGTATAGGGGCTATGGTGGAAAAGTATATGGGGTGGCTATGGTGGCGTGATATGGGGCTTATGGTGGAAAAGTATATTGAGGCTATGGTGGGCGGGATTTATTGAGGGCTAAGGTGGCGCGGTGGTTATATGGGGCTAGGTGGCGTGGTATATGTGGCTATGGTGGCGAGGGTAATGGAAGGCTATGGGTGGCGGAGTATTATGGTGGCTATGGGTTGGGTGGTATATTGGGGCTATGGGTGGGCGTATATGGGGTATGGGGCGAGGGGTTAATCTGGGGCTATGGTGGCGAGGTAGGAAATCGGAAAGGCTATGGTGGCGTGTTTATATGGGGCTAAATGGGGTGGAAAAAGGGTAAATAGGGGCAGGAAATGGGGTGGCGTTGGGTTTGGTATTAGGGGCTATGGTGGAAAGTTATATGGGGCCATGGGAAAGGGTGGGGAGGTATATTGGGAGGTTATGGGGTTGGGCGGTGTATATGGGGTCTATGGTGGCGTGTATATGGGAAATATGGGGGGGGGGGGGGGGGGGGTTGTGTGCGTGTATAATGGGTCTAGATGGTGGCGTGTATATGGGCATATGGTGGCGTGTATATGCGGCTGATGGTGGCGTGTAATAATGGGGCTCTGGTGGAAAGTTATATGGGCTATGGTGGCGAGTATATGGGCTAATGGGTGCGTGTCTATTGGGCTATGGTGAAAGTGATATGGGCTATGGTGGCGTGTACTATGGGGCTATGGTGTCGTGTACTATGTGCTATGGTGGCGTGGTATCTGTGGCTATGGTGGCGTGTATATGGGCTATGGGTGGAAGATACTGGTGGCTATGGTGGAAAGTATATGGGGCTATGTGGCGTGTAGATGGGCTATGTGGGAAAGTATAAAGATGGGGCTATGGTGGAAAGTTATGTGGCTATGTGGAAAGTATGATGGGCTATGGGTGGCGTGTCTATGGGGCTATGGTGGCGTGTAATATGGGGCATGGTGGAAAGTCTATGGGGCTCTGGTGTAAAAAGTATCTGTGGGCTATGGTGGCTGTATATGGGGCTATGGTGAAAGTTATGGGCTATGGTGGCGTGTTATGGGGCTATGGTGGAAAGTATATGGGGCTATGTTTGGCTGTATGTATATGGGGCTATGGTGGCGTGTATATGGGGCTATGGTGGCGAATATATGAGGCTATGGTGGCGTGTATATGGGGCTATGGTGGCGAGTATATGGGGCTATGGTGGCGTGTATATGGGGCTATGGTGGCGAGTATATGAGGCCTATGGTGGCGTGTAATGGGGCTATGGTGGCGTGTATATGGGGCTATGGGTGGCGTGTATTATGGGGCTATGGTGGCGAGTATATGGGCTATGGTGGCGAATATATGGGGCTATGGTGGCGTGTATATGGGGCTATGGTGGCGAATATATGGGGCTATGGTGGCGTGTATATGGGCTATGGTGGCGAGTATATGGGGCTATGGTGGCGTGGTATGGGGCTGTGGTGGCGAATATATGGGGCTATGTGGCGTGTATATGAGGCTATGGTGGCGAATATATGAGGCTATGGTGGCGTGTATATGGGGCTATGGTGGCGAATATATGGGGCTCTATGGTGGCGTGTATAGGGCTGTGTGGCGAATATATGGGGCTATGGTGTCGAGTATATGAGGCTATGGTGGCGAGTATATGGGGCTATGGTGGCGAATATGAGGCTATGGTGGCGTGTATATGGGGCTATGGTGGCGTGTATATGGGGCTATGGTGGCGTGTATATGGGGCTATGGTGGCGAGTATATGGGGCTATGGTGGCGAATATATGAGGCTATGGTGGCGTGTATATGAGGCTATGGTGGCGAGTATATGGGGCTATGGTGGAGAGTATATGGGGCTATGGTGGCGAGTATATGAGGCTATGGTGGCGTGTATATGGGGCTATTGTGCGAGTATGGTGGGGGCTATGGTGGAGTGTATATGGGCTATGGTGGCGTGTATATGGGGCTATGGTGGCGTGTATATGGGGCTGTGGTGCGAATATATGGGGCTATGGTGTCGAGTATATGAGCTATGGTGGCGAGTATATGGGCTATGGTGGCGAATATGAGGCTATGGTGGCGTGTATATGGGGCTATGGTGGCGTGTATATGGGGCTGTGGTGGCGAATATAGGGGCTATGGTGTCGAGTATATGAGGCTATGGTGGCGAGTATATGGGGCTATGGTGGCGAGTATATGAGGCTATGGTGGCGTGTATATGGGGCTATGGTGGCGTGTATATGGGGCTATGGTGGCGTGTATATGGGGCTATGGTGGCGTGTATATGGGGCTATGGTGGCGAATATATGAGGGCTATGGTGGCGTGTATATAGGCTAGGTGGCGAGTATATGGGCTATGGTGGAGTGTATATGGGGCTATGGTGGCGAATATATGAGGCTATGGTGGCGAGTATATGGGGCTATGGTGGCGAGTATATGGGGCTATGGTGGAGTGTATATGGGGCTATGGTGGCGTGTATATGGGGCTATGGTGGCGTGTATATGGGGCTATGGTGGCGTGTATATGGGGCTATGGTGGCGTGTATATGGGGCTATGGTGGCGTGTATATGGGGCTATGGTGGCGAGTATATGGGGCTATGGTGGCGTGTATATGGGGCTATGGTGGCGAATATATGGGGCTATGGTGGCGTGTATATGGGGCTATGGTGGCGAGTATATGGGCTATGGTGGCGAATATATGGGGCTATGGTGGCGTGTATATGGGGCTATGGTGGCGAATATATGAGGCTATGGTGGCGTGTATATGGGGCTATGGTGGCGAGTATATGGGGCTATGGTGGAGTGTATATGGGGCTATGGTGGCGAATATATGGGGCTATGGTGGCTGTATATGGGGCTATGGTGGCGAATATATGGGGCTATGGTGGCGTGTATATGGGGCTATGGTGGCGAGTATATGGGGCTATGGTGGCGAATATATGGGGCTATGGTGGCGTGTATATGGGGCTATGGTGGCGAATATATGGGGCTATGGTGGCGTGTATATGGGGCTATGGTGGCGAATATATGGGGCTATGGTGGCGTGTATATGGGCTATGGTGGAGTGTATGGGGCTATGGTGGCGAATATATGGGGCTATGGTGCGTGTATATGGGCTATGGTGGCGAATATATGGGGCTATGGTGGCGTGTATATGGGGCTAATGGTGGCGAATATATGGGCTATGGTGGCGAGTATATGGGGCTATGGTGGCGTATATATGGGGCTATGGTGGCGAGGATATGGGGCTATGGTGGCGAGTATATGGGGCTATGGTGGCGAGTATATGGGGCTATGGTGGCGTGTATATGGGGCTATGGTGGCGAATATATGAGGCTATGGTGGCGTGTATATGGGGCTATGGTGGCGAGTATATGAGGCTATGGTGGCGAGTATATGGGGCTATGGTGGAGTGTATATGGGGCTATGGTGGCGAGTATATGGGGCTATGGTGGCGAGTATATGGGGCTATGGTGGCGAGTATATGGGGCTATGGTGGCGAGTATATGGGGCTATGGTGGAGTGTATATGGGGCTATGGTGGCGAGTATATGGGGCTATGGTGGCGTGTATATGGGGCTATGGTGGCGAGTATATGGGGCTATGGTGGCGAGTATATGAGGCTATGGTGGCGTGTATATGGGGCTATGGTGGCGAATATATGGGGCTATGGTGGCGAATATATGGGGCTATGGTGGCGAGTATATGAGGCTATGGTGGCGTGTATATGGGGCTATTGTGGTGAATATATGGGGCTATGGTGGCGAGTATATGAGGCTATGGTGGCGTGTGTATGGGGCTATGGTGGCGAATATATGGGGCTATGGATGCGAGTATATGGGGCTATGGTGGCGTGTATATTGGGATATGGTGGCGAGTATATGAGGCTATGGTATCGTGTATATGGGGCTATGGTGGCGAATATATGGGGCTATGGTGGCGAGTATATGAGGCTATGGTGGCGAGTATATGGGGCTATAGTGCCGAGTATATGAGGCTATGGTGGCGAATATATGGGGCTATAGTGCCGAGTATGAGTCTATGGTGGCGTGTATATGGGGATATGGTGGCGAGTATATGAGGCTATAGTGGCGTGTATATGAGGATATGGTGGCGAGTATATGGGGCTATAGTGCCGAGTATATGAGGCTATGGTGGCGAATATATGGGGCTATAGTGCCGTATATGAAGGTATGGTGGGCGTGTATATGGGGAGGGCTATGGTGGCAGTATATGAAGGCTATGGTGGCGTGTATATGGGGCTATGGTTGCGAGTATGGGGATGCCCGATGGTGGCGTGTATGGGCTATGGTTGGCGAGTTCTGGTGGCTATGGTGGCGATATATGGGGCTATGTGGCGAAATATATGAGGCTATGGTGAGTGTAATGGGGGCTATGGTGGCGAGTATATGAGTCTATGGTGGTGATATATGCGGCTTATGGTGGAGAATATACGGGTGCTATTGGTGGCGAGTATATGAGGCATGGGTGGTAATATATGGGGCTATGTTGGCGAGTATATGAGGTTTCTATGGTGGGAAGTATATGAGGCTATGGTGGCGAGGATACGGTGCTATGGTGGGGCGAGTATATGAGGCATATGGTGTATGGATATGGGGCTATGTGGCGTGTATAATGGGCTAATGGTTGGTGATATGAGGCTAGTGGTGTGATTGGGGGTATGGGGTGGCGAATATAGTGGGGCTTGGTTGGCAAATATATGAGGCTATGGTGGCGTGTATATGGGGCTATGGGGCTGGCGAGGTATTATAGGGTGGTGGTGAGCTTATATGAGGCTATGTTGTGAGTATATGGTGGCTATGGTGGCGAGTATGAGGCTATGGTGGCGTATATGGGGCTATGGTGGCGAGTATGAGGCTATGGTTGGCGTGTATATGGGGCTATGGTGGCGAGTATGAGGCTATGTGGTGGTATATGGGGCCTATGGTGGCGAGTATATGGGGCTATGGTGGCGAATATATGAGGCTATGGTGGCGTGTATATGGGGCTATGGTGGCGAGTATATGGGGCTATGGTGGCGAATATATGGGTATATGGGGGGCGAGTATATGAGGCGGGGGGGTATGGTGGCGTGTAATATGGGGCTATGGTGGCGAATATATGAGGCTATGGTGGCGAGTATATGAGGCTATGGTGGCGTGTATATGGGGCTATGGTGGCGAGTATATGAGGCTATGGTGGCGTGTATATGGGGCTATGGTGGCGAGTATATGAGGCTATGGTGGCGTGTATATGGGGCTATGGTGGCGAGTATATGAGGCTATGGTGGCGTGTATATGGGGCTATGGTGGCGAGATCTATGAGGCTATGGTGGCGTGTATATGGGGCTATGGTGGCGCGGTTATATGAGGCTATGGTGGAGTGTATATGGGGGCTATGGTTATGGCGCTGTATATGGGGCTATGGTGGCGTGTATATGGGGCTATGGTGGCGAATATATGAGGCTATGGTGGCGTGATATATGGGGTTGGGCTATGGTGGCGAGTATCTATGGGGCTATGGTGGCGAATATGGGGGTGGGGCTAGGTGGTGGCGAGTATATAGAGGCTATGGTGGTGAGCTATATGTAATGGTGCTATGGTGGCGAGTATATGCGGCTATAGTGGCGAGTATGAGGCTATGGTGGCGTGTATATGGGACTATGGTGTCGAGTATATGAGGCTATGGTGGAATGTATATGGGGCTATGGTGGCGAGTATATGAGGCTATGGTGGCGAGTATATGAGGCTATGGTGGCGAGTATATGAGGCTATGGTGGCGTGTATATGGGGCTATGGTGGCGTGTATATGAGGCTATGGTGGCGAGTATATGAGGCTATGGTGGCGTGTATATGGGGCTATGGTGGCGAGTATATGAGGCTATGGTGGCGAGTATATGAGGCTATGGTGGCGTGTATATGGGGCTATGGTGGCGTGTATATGGGGCTATGTTGGCGGAGTAGATCGGGCTATGGTGGAGTGTATATGGGGCGGGCTATGGTGGCGAGTCTATGAGGCTATGGTGGCGAGTATATGAGGCTATGGGTGGCGTGTATATGGGGCGGTGGGGCGAGTATATGAGGCTATGATGGCGAGTATATGAGGCTATGGTGGCGTGTATATGAGGCTATGATGGCGAGTATATGAGGCTATGGTGGCGAGTATATGAGGCTATGGTGGCGTGTATATGGGGCTATGGTGGCGAGTATATGAGGCTAAGGTGGCGTGCATATGGGGCTATGGTGGTGTGTATATGAGGCTATGGTGGCGTGTATATGGGGCTATGGTGGCGAGTATATGAGGCTATGGTGGCGTGTATATGGGGCTATGGTGGCTAGTATTTAAGGCTATAGTGCCGAATATCTGGAGCTTGGGTGGTGAGTAAATGAAGTTATAGTGGCGAGTATATAGGACTAGTGCCGAGTATGTGGGGCTTATGGTGTCAAGTATGTGGGATTATAGTGATGAGTATATGGGGCTTATGGTCTTACCTTACAGACCTTACAGTTCGTTCTGGGGTTGCCCCAGGTCCCTCAGTGTGAGCGCCTCTAATGTCTACCAGAGAGTTGCTAGTACATCTTCCGGTATATTTTGCATCTTCCAATCTTGGATGGTCTGGGATGCAGTTTAGATATTTGTCGAGCTTATTCTTAAAAACATCTACGCTCACTCCTGATATATTCCTCAGATGAGCTGGCAACGCATTGAATAGACGCTGCATTGATCGATGCTGGTGCGTAGTGGATTAATGTCCTGTGTGCTTTCCTTATTTTTCCTGGTATAGTTTTGGGCCACTATTAATCTACCTCTGCTTTTGCTCTTTCTGATATTTTTAGTTCCATGATATTTTGTTCTGGTTATTCCTTTCTATCTGTTTCCATGGCCTGAATTTATCATGTAGCGTTCTCTTCTCCTTTCTAGACTATATAGTTTTAAGGATTGTAGTCTTTCCCAGTTGTCAAGGTCCTTAACTTCTTCTAATCTAGCAGTAAAAGACCTTTGTACACTCTCCTATTTGTGCAATATCCTTTTGATAGTGTGGGTACCATATCATATTGCAATATTCAAGTGGACTACGAAACATATGTTTTATAAAAGCATAATCATGTGTTTTCAGCTTTTCTTGTTTTGAAGTGCCGTAACAACATTCCCATTTTTGCTTTACATTTTGCCAACAGAATTGCTATTTGATCATTGCATAACATGTTCCTATTCATCATCACACCAAGGTCTTTAACTGCTTCCTTATTTGTGATTGTCTCATTATTAGGTCCCCTATATGCATATAGCTTTCCTTCTCTGTCTCCATAATTTATTGATTCAAATTTATCAGAGTTAAATACCATCCTATTTACCTCTGCCCAATCATATACTTTGTTAAGGTCTCTTTGTAGAGCGTTCCTATCTTCATCACAAGTAATTTCTCTACTTATTCTTGTGTCATCAGCGAAACTACTCACTACCGAATCCTTAACATTACTGTCTATGTCTTCAATCATAATAACAAACAATATTGCAGCTAGCACCGTACCTTGTGGCACACCGGATATTACCTTGGTTTCATCCGATTTCTCATCATTTGCAATAACTATCTGTTTTCTGTTGTGTAAAAATTCTTTTAACCATCTTCCTACTTTATCTACGATATTGTGTTTTCTAATTTTCTTTGCTAATATATTATGGTCTACTTTGTCAAAAGCTTTTGCAAAGTCTAGATAAACCACATCTGTTTCATTTCCGCTTTTCATATTTTTGAATATGTTCTCACGGTGGACTAACAGTTGGGTTTGTGTACTTTTTCCGGGTACGAACCGTGTTGTCCTATATTAAACAAATTATTTTTGATTAAATGTTTCATAATATTTTTTTTCATTACCCTTTCATACACTTTTCATAATATGTTGATGTTAGACTCACAGCCTATAATTACTTGCCTCTAGTCTTGATCCACTTTTGAAAGTAGGGGTGATATATGCTAATTTGTGCTCATCATAAATCTTGCCTGTATCTACACTTTGTCTTAATAATATTGCAAGTGGCTTTGCGATAGAATGAACTACTTTCTTTAACAAAATAGCAGGGACTCCATCCGGCCCTGCAGCAGCTCCATTTTAATTTCATTAATTGCCTGCACAATATCAGCTTTCATTAATTTCTATGTCAGCTAAATATTCACTATTTCGTCCCTTACTTCTATATCATTATCTTCATTATCCATTCTGAGGGGTGAATTCTCTCTTATATCGTTCTGCCAGTATGTTGCAAATTTCCTTTTTTTTTTTTTTCATTCGTTAATCTCCTTCAATTCTCAGAGGGCCTATTTCTATTCTTATTTTAGTTTCATCTTCTCGCATATGAGTTAATAGTTTGGGGTTTTGCCTGATATTTATAGGGTTTTTTCTTCCCAAGTCCCGTTTTTCATTTTTCTTTTGATTGTATAATCTTTTGTTCTGCATTTTCTATCTTACTTTTTAGTTCTATAACTTTCCATGCATTTTTTTTCTTTTGCAAGACCTTTTTTCCACTTTCTGATTTTCTGGAACAAGATCCTTCTGTCTCTTGGTATGCATGAATGATGTTTACTTTTCTTCTTCGGTATATATTTATCCACTATTTTCTCAATATTTTATATAATATCTCCGTATTTACCTTATGTCATCACTTACGAAAATGTTATCCCAATCTTTTGGTTTAATTCTTCATTAATTTTTCTGACCATTTTTATATTTTTACTGTAGAAGTTGTATTTTCCATATCCTTCCCACTTTTTCATTTCTTGCTTTATTCTCTATTTTCACTTGCTTTGAATGAACTGTTAAATTCTATGACATTATGGTCTGAAAATACTCGCATTATAAACTTATTATTTCTTTTAACATAAATTTCATCTCGTTCACAAATACTAGGTCTAAAGTATTTCCTTTCTTGTTGGCAGGTGATTTATTTGTTGAATGTTTTGTATTCTAGTAGCATATCTAATAGCTTTTCAAATTGCCTCTTATCTTCTGCACTACTATTACTCTCTTTTTTTATATGTATAAGTACACAATCTCCTATTCGTTTCTTTCCATTCTACGAAAGGAAAGTTGAAGTCACCAGATAGGAGAATAGTCCAGTCCTTGTGATTTCTACATATATCATCCAATTTTTCAATTATTAAGTCAAACTCTTTAGTATTAGGTGGCCAGTACGTGGGGATATGATGCCAAGTATATGGGGCTAAAGTGCCAAGTATATGGAGCTATGGTGGCGAGTATTTGGGGATATGGTGGTGAATATATGGGTCTATTGTGTCGAGTATATGGGGCTACGGTGGCAAGTATGTGGGAATATAATGGCAAGTATATGGGGTATGTTGGTGAGTATGTGGGTGTGGTGGGAGAGTATGTGGGGATGTGGTGGCGAGTATATAGGGGCATGGTGGCGAGTATGTGGGGATGTGGTAGCAAGTATATGTGGTTATGGTGGCAAGTATATGGAGCTATGGTGGCGAGTGTATGGGGATGTGGTGGCTAGTATGTAAGGATATGGGTACAAGTATATGGGGCTATTGTGTCAAGTATGTGGGGCTATGGTAGTAAGTGTATGGGCTATGGTGGCATTTATATGGGGCTATGGTGGCGACTATGTGGGGTATGGTAGCAAGTATATGGGCTATGGTGGCAAGTATATGGGGCTATGGTGGCGACTATGTGGGGATATGGTGGCATATAAATGGGGCTATGGTGCCGAGTATGTGGGGATATGATTGCATGTATATAATGCTATGGTGGCGAGCATGTGGAGAAATGGTGGCTATATGGGGCTATGATGGAGAATATGTGGAGATATGGTGGCAAGTATATAGAGCCATGGTGGTAAGTATATGGGGATATTGTGGCAAGTACATGGGGCTATGGTAGCGAGTATGTGTGGATATGGAGGCGTGTATTTGGGACTATAGTGCCAAGTATATGGAGCTATGGTGCCAAATATATGGGGTCATGGTGGCTTGTATGTGGGGATATGGTGGCGATTATATGGGGCTATGTTGGCGAGTATATGGGGCTATGGTGGCGAGTATGTGGAAATATGGTGGCGAGTATTTGGGGGTATGGTGGCGAATATATGGGGCTATTGTGTCCAGTATGTGGTGATATGGTGGCGAGGGAAAGATGTGGTGAGTATATGGGGCTACGGTGGCGAGTGTATGAAGCTATGGTGGCAAGTAATATGGGGATATGGTGGCGAGTATATGAGACTATAGTGCCGAGTATATGGGGCTATGATGGCGAGTAATATGGGTCTATGGTGGCGAGTATATGGGGAGATTTTGGCGAGTATATGAGACTATAGTGTCGAGTATATGGGGCTATGGTGGCGTGTATATGGGGCTATGTTTTCAGGTATATGGGGCTATGGTGGCGAGTATATGAAGGTATAGTGGCAAGTAATATGGGGCTATGGTGGCGAGTGTATGGGACTATAGTGCCGAGTATATGGGGCTATGGTGGCTAGTATATAAGGCTATGTTTTCAAGTATATGGGGCTATGGTGGTAAGTATGTGGGGATACGGTGGTGAGTATATGAAGGTATGGTGGCAAGTAATATGGGGATATGGTGGAAAGTAATATGGGTATATGGTGGCGAGTATGTGGGGTATGGTGCCGAGTATATGGGGCTATGGGGGCTAGTATATAGGGCTATGCTTTCAAGTATATGGGGCTATGGTGCCGAGTATATGGGGATTTGGTGGCGAGTATATGAAGGTATGGTGGCAAGTAATATGGGGCTATGGTGGCAAGTAATATGGGGCTATGGTGGCGAGTATATGGGACTATAGTGCCGAGTATATGTGGCTATGGTGGCGAGCATATGGGGATATATTGGCGAGTATATGAGACTATAGTGCCGAGTATATGGGGCTATGGTGGCTAGTATATAAGGCTATGTTTTCAAGTATATGGGGCTATGGTGGTAAGTATGTGGGGATACAGTGGCGAGTACCTATATGGGGATATGGTAGCGAGTATATGTGTCTATAGTGCCGAGTATATGGGGCTATGGTGGTGACCAACGTGGAATTTTGCCACTTTATCTGTGGGTATTTTCCATCCACACTTATTCTATCGCCCTCAGATCTTAGAGGTCACTGAGGCCAGAGGGCTCTAGATTAGTATGTTGAGTATCCACTTTCCAGTCATCAAGCATACCAAATTGCAGTCCTCTAGCTCAATAGTTTATATTCTATTTAAAGTTAAAGTTAGTCATGGTCGTGCGTCTTTCAACTCTATAGGACATGACACCACAGGGCCGCGGCCGAAAATTTCTCCGGCCGCTGCTCATACCGCATTATCGCTGTACAGGAACCTCGATTACGCAGAAGAATCTTCGGTGCATTTTTTACTTGTTTATTACCCCTAGTCACTGCAGGCCGGTTTTACTTCCGTGTTAGCTTTTTATTCCCTTTTTTGCTCTGCGATCAAGGACTCGATGTGGGGAGTTAATATTGATAGACATGACGTCGTATTGTCATATTTTAAATGGAAAGTTCAAAAAGAGTGCGAGATCCTATTATCTTCCTGTTTTACGAGAAAATGTTTCGCGCTGTCACGAAAAGGTACAACTGTGACTATACAAAACTATAAGCAAAAACTGAAAGTTGTACGTAGTTGGTAATTTAGAGCTTCGACAGGTACATGACCATCTGAGGTTTGGGTAAAACAAAACTCTGCTGAGTATTGGAGGCATTCATACTTATATATATATATATATATATATATATATATATATATATATATATATATATATATATATATATAGTATATATATATAGTTTTGTATTGCCCAAACCTCAGTTGGTCATGTACCCGTCGAAACTCTAAATTATCAACTACGTACAACATTGTTTTGCTAATATTTTTGTATAGTCACAGTTATCAGGAAAACAGACTAAAATTTTAAAGTTTAGGAGTAAGATTTCTACTCTTGTAAATTCCTTCACGCAATCATATAATCTAAGAACTTCTGGTTTTAGACAATCTAAAGTTCAACACACCCTCCCTTATTCGCTTGAGTGATGCTAGTTAAGAAGTGCAAGTTAGTTTTTGTAGACTGAATGATCAATGTAAATTCAAGATCCCAAAAGAGAAAGAACTTGTTAGAAGTTACTTCGTTCATTTTGTGGTTGCAAGAGACAATACCTATGTCATCCAAGAAGGGGTAGAATTATAAACGAAATGTGGGTTGTGGATTTTGAGAAAACGAGTGTAAATAATATTTTTGTGACGCACAAATGTGAGTTATTACAAGTGATTATTAACCATCATATAACAAATTATTTGTCTCTTAATTAACAGAACTTGTCACGAGGAATGGACAATTCTAATTTTGTTTTAAGTATGATGTTTAGAGTAAACCTCATTCACGTGGTATTTGTTAAAATATTATTATTATTTAGGCCATGTAGTGGAGTTTTAGAAGACGAAAGCTAAAAAACGTGACCAAAACTAAGTCTCAATTATGTATGTGACATCATTTCTGAATAGAGTAGTTTGATTGTTACTCGGCATTTGATATGCCTTGGCAACAGACCACAGAGGAGGATCCACAACATTAAACTCTAAATCGTTTCCTTTTTCAAAGGCTGCTGCTATTAGTGGAAATGCAGAAGTGTTGACAGATGGTTTTTACTTAACCCTTACTTAACTCAAGAATATTTGGCAAGGAACCCTAACTTAACGTTAACATTATGTATTTCATATTTTTTTCAAACTTCTGGTACGCATTGGTCGTTTCGTCACGAGTAGCTTGGACAGAAGAAGAGCGCCTGCAAGAGTGCTGATGAACACCCAGATCATTGAGTACCTTTGCATTCATGGATCCTGTGGAGTAAGCATAACTGCATGAATCTTCCTTATGCATAATACCCACTTGCTTTTGTAGTCATACTCCCGAACTGTAACCGAGTACCGGAACTTTCCCTGAAAAAAGCGGGATGCCATGTCTTAAAAACTAACCATAGAATCTTATTGAAAATAATGTCATTGCACACCCAAATTACATGCCGAATATTTTTTTGAATTAACCACCTAACCTAACCTAGGGGCATGGCAAAAAAAAGCGGCGCTTCTGCAATACTAATACACATCTCGGGAATTTGCTTCCGGGTCATGTCGATTCGCTCGTTTTCCACATATGCCTACGATTGGTTAACGAAAAGAACCTATGATGATCTGGCAAATGACAGTTAGCTGCAGCTTTGGATTGATACATCTCTTGCTGTTGAAACTGGGGATTTTCTAGGACCCCTGGCCTTGAAGAGCTACTTTTTTTTTTTAGCTTTACTTAAGCTAATAGCAGCAGCATCTTGTACCGAGTAGATGAGCAGAATTCTCTGAGGAAGACGTAAATGTTTTCTTACAATTGAACAGGGAATATGTCTTTAAATCGTCATTTGTTAGAACATGTTGTAACGTTATTGTATTTAGTTTTTTTCAGTGTATACACTCAGACAAATCCATGAGATTGAAAGGCAAACTTTAAGAAAGTGGGGAAGTTCATTCTTAATGGAGATATAATATTAAATATATTTTAAAGAGAGTAGATGGCGATGTATTGTCTTTTGTTGCCTTAACGTCTGACACTAATATGCTGTGTTCTCTTATAATTAGTGTGTAGTAATTATCCTAAAATTAAATATGGACTAATGATGTCTGTTATACCCTGAGAAGATGCCATATAATTAAAAGGATATATTCAGCTAATAGATTAGTGATCGCATTGCTAACTAAAAAGCTTAGCAGCTAAGGCAGCTCGATCAGCTGTTTGATATAAGATTACATGAGGTGTGCTCACCAATTACGGAGAGAAAGGCGTATTTATTTTTCAATCTTATGAAACCATGAACTGAGCTCAGAGAAAATATGGTAAACCAAAATATTAACCATTACAGCTTCACCAAACTGTCAATTCATAAACATGCAAGTGACTCACAAGTTGTACATTTTAAGTACAATACCTTTGTAATCATCATAAAAGCAATAACGCACTGGAGTGTATGATGTTAAAGAGTAAAGTTCTTTTGGCATTTTAAGTGACTGGTGCATTTCCAAACAGATGCATCTAAAATGGTTTTCATTTAAAGTATTGGAGTGTTTTTGGAACTGCATTCAAATGGCATTTAGGTGAGGGAGACCAAAACCTGAATCAGCCTTGCATTTTATTTTGGACCATTTACTGCGGTAGTTAATTAGTTAATCCTCATTTCCATGCAGTTTCTTACGAAAACGTTTTGCAGATGTAAACAATATTCTCACAGACAAATTAATGTTGTTAAGTGATTAATTTTGTTAAGTGATTATATAACTTATCTCATTTTTTTTCTGTCTATTTCTCGTAACAGAAGAACCATCAACTTGATATCATACATCTTTTTGAATCGTTTTTTCTTTTTTAAGAATTCCGTTTCCACTCGGCCTTATGGGGTGTGACCCCAAATAACTTCATTTGGATCATATTCATTAAACGGAAATTTCCCTTGGACCCTCGCATGAGGTATTGTACTAAGCAGCTCCAATGCACACGAGGGACGCCAATTATTTCCGACATTTTCCTTTATCAGTTTCATTGCTCTCTGCTGTTTTCACTGTCGTTCGTTCCCCCTGGTCTCTATAAATGGCTGTCCTACTTCTTCAACTTTATCTTGCTCCAGTTTTCGCCTCAAATTCAAAACCCTATTCTAAGCAGCCTTTTGAAAATCTGCCAATGAAACTCTGAGGTCTTGTTAAACTAAACACTCTCTCTCTCTCCATTTTTCCACGTTTGATATTCTCTCCTGGGGCAAATAAATTGTTGGCGATGATGATTCCCAGAGTATTGACGTCAGTCTCTTGTATGACGCAATCACCTGTGGCACTTTTCATAGAGTAAATTTTTCAGGTGGCCTCTGAAATCGGATTGTAATCTTTTGCACAGGCTTTTTGCAATAGAAGGCTGTTTTTCTATCTAATGTCAATTTGTTTTCTAGCTAAAATAGTTTGTTCAATTCAGTCTAGGTTTTATGAATTGTCCCATACTTATCAGGTGATGGTTGTTGTAAAATTGCTATAATGGGTAAATGGTCTTGTGTTACATTTTTGAAATGCAGATTAGTTTTCGTATGGTGCCTGTTCTAGGGTTTTGTGATTTAAACTTGATTTTGTGTCAAAAAAAAATTGCTTTTATTGTGCTTTTTTGGCAATATTTCGAATTGAGACAGTGTGTGGAACGTTTGATTAAGATTTGAAAATCAGCTTTGTTTAATGTGGGTTGTGAATATCAGTCTCTCTCTCTCTCTCTCTCTCTCTCTCTCGTCTCCTCTCCTCTCTTCTCTCTCCTCCCAGATCCTAGAAATCAGCTCTCTCCTTGTCTGCCAATCTCCGGGTGGCTATATTCCTATTACAGGCTTTACTGCTTGTAATTGAAGAGCGTCATTACGCAGTATTACCGGTGTTCAACCGGAGATCGCAGATATTTCTCTGAACCAGCACATTACTGGAGGGTAGCGGGGTCATTCTGTTGGTTTTTATTGCCCTTAGGGATGAGGGGGAGCTTATGTTATCATTTTGCTTTGATGTTTGCTTCTCATAAATGGCACAAATGTTTTCGATTTTTAGGCTGTACCATTTTTAGTCTTCGGTAAAGGTAGCTTGTTCGGGCTTTGTCTGTCCGTCCGCACTTTTTTTCTGTCCGCCCTCATATATCTTTTAAAAACTACCGAGGTAAGAGAGCTGCCAATTGTTATATTGATCATCCACCCTCCAATCATCAAACATACCAAATTGCAAGCCTCGGTAGTTTTTATTTCATTTAAGGTTAAAGTTTAGCCATAATCGTGCTTTTGGGAACGATATACGATAAGCCACCTATGGGCCATGGTTCAAGTCTCATGGGCCGCGACTCATACACTTGGACCACCGACAGATACATCTACTTTCAGTACCCTTGGTTATACGCTGTAGCGGCTGTACAGAAAACTCTATTGTGCCAAAGAAACTTCGGCGCGTTTGTTACTTTTTTATTGATTCGCTCTCTTGTTTTCTTGTCATTGTCCAAGAATAGATTTTGTGCTGACAGCAGTGGAAACTTTGCTGTGGGAACAGACTAGACTTCTTAGCCTTTTATTTATGGGAGAAGAAGCTTTTCGTGTTGAGAAGAAAGCAGTTTGACGTAAAACAGCGAATTTTATTCTTCTCTTAAAAGTTTGTTTAGTTCAGTGCAGCTTTTGGAAATAGGAGAGATATAAAAAATATTTCAATATGTAACTTAACTACATGGCAGACGGATATTTATTGTGTATTTATACAACATAATATATATATATATATATATATATATATATATATATATATATATATATATATATATAGTATATATATATATACGTATGTATATATATATATACTGTATATATATGTACTTTCTATACCAATTCATATAAACGAAGATAATTAGACTGCAGTTGTGTGGGTAGGGAGACAGGTAACCGGCTCTCATGTGGGAGTAATTTCATGACCTGGCCGAGATCCCCGAACAGCAGCAGCGGACAGTAGAGATTCGCCGCCAACGCTCATTATTGCAATCCCACGCCAGGTCGCTCCCTCCCTCTCGGTGACGTCACGATTACGCGACGATCTCAGCATCTACAAGGTTAGATCATTTTCCCACTCGACCTCTCTCTCTCTCTCTCTCTCCGTCTGTCTGTCTGCCTCACTGCGGCTTCAATCAATACCTACAGTATATGGGGAGACCTTGAGGATAAATGACCTGTAAATTAGTAGATTATTGTTAGTAATGAAAAGTATACTTTATATATATATCTATATATATATATATATATATATATATATATATATATATATATATATAATAATATATATAATATATATAAAATTTATATATATATATAATCAGCTTGTGATCCACATAGGAAAATGAAAAAAATGCTAATGATGAAAAATCAGTAGTAATTTTTATAAGCATTTTAAATTTTTTCATTTGGCTATACTGAATACAATATACTTTGTATGTATGTATATATATATATATATATATATATATATATATATATATATATATATATATATAGGAAATACATAAAAATAGCCACAGAAATAACTTTTACCCACATCAGGACTGAACCCTGGTCTTTTAAGTGAGAGTCCAGGGCGATAGCAATTCGACCGCACAAGTCAAATATTGTCACCTCGCATATTGTGATCACTATGAAATGAAAAGGAGTAAAATATCAGTTCGTTACCATATTCCCTTATCTCAGCCTAAGTATTATTTGAATTTTCCATTATTTGGTCTTTCGTTGACTTCTAACATCCTCAGACGTAAAGGCAAATATATCCTCGACTTTTTAAACCTTCATTACGTCGGTCGTTTCGTGACCTGCTCAGATAAAGTTCGATACATATTGCTATACACATTGATTTTCTTTTATGAGACTGGGCCTTCTTTTACGCACTCTCTCTCTCATCTCTCTCTCTCTCTCTCTCTCTCTCTCTCTCTCTCTATATATATATATATATATATATATATATATATAATATATATATATATATATATATATATATATAATCACACACACACATGGTCTTATGAGAGACAGGATCCCCATAAAGTTCTCTAGTACATTTACATTACAGATGTTAACATTTACAAGTCACTTTTGAAATATATGTATTATGTATGTGATGTATATATAGTGTGTGTGTGTGCGTGTGTGTAATTGTATGTTACATGCATTACC
Organism: Macrobrachium nipponense; assembly: GCF_015104395.2. Classification (NCBI taxonomy): domain Eukaryota; kingdom Metazoa; phylum Arthropoda; class Malacostraca; order Decapoda; family Palaemonidae; genus Macrobrachium; species Macrobrachium nipponense. The sequence continues at coordinate 97,773,339 of NC_087201.1, read as the reverse complement.
TTCCCGGTGCATCTATGCATCACGTGACACACGCGTACATAATGAACAAATGTCTGCATCAACTACTGCATCCATACATTTACATCCAAAGGATAACGTCAGCATACACCGTGCGTCAGTGTCTCTTATCTTTCTCGCTTCTACGTCAAAGGCCGGAACATGAGTCCACTGACTGAATAAACGTGAAGAATAACTGTCATTACCTAAACACATTATCTGTGTAGGCTCAACGAGCAGTGCAGCCGGCCAGACTCAGGACTTTCTGACGATTGCTGAAAAGGAGGATTTTACGGGGGAGAGGGTACAAACTTAATTTTCCCGTAGGCTGATAACAACCCCCTCCACCCTCCCTCCTTCCCCTCAGTGCCCCTAAGCCACATCCTCAGCCCGTGATCGTGACTCACGATCCTTTCCCATTTGACGTCATCCTGGTCGATAGTTCATAGAGGCAAAGAGAAAAGCAGCGGAATTAATTCCAAAGGTTGTGGCGGAAGGAGATGCAGTCGCTTATCTTCTCTCTTTCTGCATGAAGGACAACATATTAGTTTGTACATACTTATATATATGTATATGTACTATATATGCGTATATATATACATATATATATATATACATATATAAATATAGATAGATAGATAGATGGATAACATATTGTGTCTGCATCTGCATGAGTTTGTAGAATGAGTTCCACTACTTTATGAATTGTATATGTATGTGTATATATGTATATGAAATGTGTATATATATTATATTAGATATTAATATATTTATAGTATGTGTATGTGCAAGGTAAATTCTACAGGATAAGGAGCTATGTCAAGATATCTTTTTTAGTAAAATTTATGGTTTGTAACAAATTTCCCAAAAGTTGAAGGAATTCTATTTAGGGGAGAGGTAACTTGGGCAGTTTGCTGAATGCCTGCCTTGATAGGATTTTTCCTGACGAAAGGAAATTATGCAAACCAGAGATTATTCCAAATGGTTGGTGTGTCTTGGTTACAACAGGTAACAGAAAAATTGAGCTCCTAGCCCTTGTATAATCACTTAAATCCAGCAACTTACTAATCTGCATGTAGAAAACAGTGTGTGTGAGAGTTCCTTTTGGATCGTGAGAAGCTATTTCTTGACAGTTCTTCATACACAAAACTTCGTCCCTTTAATGCTTGGCCTAAGTACTTGACATTTAGTTGTATGTTTTAAATGACTCTACTCTGTTTTTTTCCATCTGTCCTTCCGCCTGTGGTGTTTGCGCATGGTAACACTGCGTCCCGGGCTTTAAATAATATCCTATTTCGAATTTTAACGGTTTATTTCCCATACAGTTACTTATTAAAACACTTTTCAGTTGCAAATGTACACCCAGATATTCTTGTATTTACCTAAATCTTACACAAAGCGTAAATATTTACAGCCTGGGACGCAGTGTTACCATGCGAAAACACCACAGGCGGATGGACAGATGGAAAAAAACAGAGAATAGAAACCTGTCGTTTTTTATGTTGCATTTGTGGTGGGTCTAGCCTTATCATGTATGGTTTAACAAAGGATAATATTCATGGGTCATCGCTTTATTTTAGTGTGTAAAAGTGACGTTAAAATTTCTCAACCATGAATAAATGTTAGTGCTTGATGCAACTCACATAACTCCTCATACTTATGTCATTTTTTTTCTCGATGTTTCCTTTTGGAAGGGAAGGGCATGAACGATAAGAGTATGGCCAATGATAGAGAGTTAGACACAACAAAGTTGAAGATGTCCTTAATTTCGGAATTTGCTTGAAGCCACAAATGCAGAAGAGTAAGGCAGATATTAAAATTCTCTGATGGCAGAACGATCTCTTTGAGACGAAGTAGAAAGATAAAATGTTTTTCCCACAAGGTGTTGAATGCAAAGAATGCGCAAAACACATTTCCAATATAGATTTACAAGCATTATTTCCTTCTGTAAGAACCTGTTACATCATCAATTATTATATAATAATAATTATTATTATTACTGAAACAGAAGCCACAAAGACATTTGCAATGTAAAGTAAAGAGTTGAATTGACTAATAGAGCCATGACTCATAATTCTAGTGCAACATTCCTACTCCTTTTTTCTAAAATAATTAATCGCAAGAGAATACATAAAGGTATTGAAAAATGAATATTGCAGGTTAAATGAAAGAATTCAAAAATGCAAAGGTCAACCCATAATTGTGGCAAGTACTAGAACTGTTGAATGGTACGCTTTTTTATCAGACTTATGAGGCTAAGTCGATCGATCAAAACCATAAAATATCTGTACTTATTATTATTATTATTATTATTATTATTATTATTAATTAATTAATTATTATTTATTTATTATTATTATTATTATTATTATTATTATTATTATTATTATTATTATTATTATTATTATTATTATTATTATTATTGCTCATGTTGTTGTTTATCATCATTGTCGTCTTCTTCTTCTTCTTCTTTTTTTGGGAGTGGCCATACGATCTTGTCCCCAGTAGTGTCATATGAATCTAGCGATAGATTTTGTGTGTGGCCTTCCTTACTTTGAACTGTTTCATTATTGACTAGAAAAAAAATGTGACATTTAACGTTTTATTGTTGCATCGATATTTGATAAACATAACACCTGAATTACAGTGCTCAGAATGTGATTTCAATAAACCATTAATATGAGCACGTTTAATTTTTCCATTAAAAATTGTGGGAGAGAGAATATTATTAACTTTGAACGAAACCAATTGTTAATCAATTTACTGTAGGACGTTTTTACATATAGCAATTTCATGTCTTTTAACAGTTTATAGTTGCAGTTTAATTATTACAGCTGTATGGGTGCGCAACATTATATATATATATATATATATATATATATATATATATATATATATTATATATATATATATTATATATATATATTATATATATAATATATATAATTTTATATATACATATTATATATATATGTATATATATTATATGTATATATAAATAAATATATTATTATATATATCTATTTATTTATTTATTTATTAGTGACAAGCCAAGAAAAGGAAAGGATATAAAAATATATAATGTTGTAATAAGAAAGTCATGAATGGAACTGGGGTAGTTGATATTTGTAAATTGTATGTTCCTAGATTTTATATCTCCAGGGAATAGGCGTAGTCTAAAGAAATATAATATGTACATGGTTGTAATTTATTATGATAAGGGGTTGCGCACGCGAGGGGTCTGATGCGTCAGGAACAAAGCGTTTCGTTTATATAAACTATTCCACGAAGGTCTTCGCTTCTGGGTAACTAGGGGCGTTATGCGGAACGATCGATAGGTCGTCCTTGTTTCCTATTAATCTTGGTTTTCCTTGTTACTTTTTCGGCGAGCTTTGCTCTGTTGACCTCGTGCGAGAAGAGGACCTGCTTTCTCACTCTTAAAGGCTGATGCAAGATTGCCTCTCTGGAAAATATCGTTCATTTGAGGAGAAGTTTTGTACAGTACGTATGATGTATTTCGAATGGAGAAATATATCTCTGAGGTATATTACTGTACATGCTTCTGTAGGCTATATGTCATATTTTTGTTTCGTTGCTATACTAACAATTATAGTAGTCTGATCAGAGAGAGTATTTGAGCGTCACTTGGAATATCCAACGGATTTTGGAAGCGATCATATGTCCCCGAATTCGACAAAGGTCTTTTCCTGTTGTTTGATGTTGTTTTGAGTGAAGTCGGACTCCTCTGTTTTCAATCCGTCTCCACAGAAATGACCTCGACGCCAAGTTTGTTTTTTGCCGAATTAAAGTCGTTATGGCTGACCTTGTCGCAATGTCCCTGGTGCGTTATTTTGGGGAGGATTTGATATTTCATGTATGCCCTTTCTTTAAGCCTTCAGGGAGGAGGTTATTTCATAAATATATAAAATATACATACTTATACACACATACCTATAAAATATATATATATAGTGTATATAAATATATAATTTAAATGTGTAAGTTTGTGTGCGCATGTGCGAAATCGTACGTGTTTGATAGATAGTAACCATCAGAAAGCATTATTGAAAGAAGTGTCCAGGTTTAGGGATCTACTGTTCCTTTATTGCTTTTCTTCCTAACTTTTTTCTCTTTATCGAGAAAAGCAAGCGTGTCACTACCCTCTTAACTTTCTTCCTTAGTTACAATGTAAACGGGAGAGAGAGAGAGAGAGAGAGAGAGAGAGAGAGAGAGAGAGAGAGAGAGAGAGAGGGGGGTGGCTGGGGGACATTTGGGGCTGGTGAGGGGGAAAGCTTGCCGCTCGTGGGGAGATTCCTCAATGGAATATTCCCAGCCATCCAATTCCAGGAACAGCCCCACTGCGCCTGCTCCATGAGAGAGATACGCGGTAGTGCCGTTCGGCCAAGCTCCAAGTTTTCCTCTTCTTGCGAGTTTTTGAGCCGTCTGTTTCTGTCTGTCTGTTATGAGCCATAGTTTTAAATAAGACTTCACAGGACTAAACACTACACAATTAGCAGCTGTTGAGATGATATGCTTAAATTTGAAGATTCCTAATGTTTGTAGTATTCATAGCATTACACAGTTTTCACGTCATGATTTTTTTTTAGTTTTGCAGCTCTTGAATTTAGGTAAAGCTACAATTTAAAAAGATTTTATATCATGTAGTACTTTCACGCTCAATAATTATAAAGATTGCCATTACATTTCATTTGATTAGTCTTTGCTGACGTAAATGATTAGGAATCTAGTGCACTTACAATATATATATATATATATATATATATATATATATATATATATATATATATATATATATATATATAATGCATAAGAAGACGGAGTGTGTCTGCTCGCGTCTCGTGTATTTTGGCCATGTCTTATATTTATTCATGTGAACGTTTTACGCAAGCGCATGTGGCCGAGCAATGTTATGCTAGCAAGACTTCTTCGATTTATTTATTTATTTTTTTTTTTTTTAACAAATCGTTGCGTACTGAAGGTACTTCACATGATAGTGATAATCCAAACAATTTTGCGTTCTAACCCACAAGGGAGCGCGCAGTGACGCCTGAGCTGACAGCCAACTCGGAAACAAGGTCAGCGGGGAGCGACACGTGTCTCTCTCTCTCTCTCTCTCTCTCTCTCTCTCTCTCTCTCTCTCTCGGACACTTTGAGCGTATGTTAAATCTTTGTTTTTATCGTGGGGAAGCTGGCTTTTGAATAGTTCCTGTGTAGTTTATTGTCGGGCAGTAGCTAAGGTTCTGTCATCAAATGAAGTCAAAAGTGTGACTCATAATGTGAATGCCCTTCCGTGTTGTCCGTCGCTTCAGCGCTGTTTCCGAGGCTGCCTTCGTTTTAAACATTTGATTGTGCACACTCGTGGTTGCCTCTTTTCACAGCCTATTTCTGATGTTATGGGAAGGATATTCTATCCTTGTCATTAAAATCGTCTACTTGAGTAATACAGAGAGAGAGAGAGAGAGAGAGAGATTAACATGAGTAGTTGCATCCTTGGTAAATCAGTTAAATTGAGTACTAAGATTGTGACTGTTTACACTGAGAGATAAGGTTTCTGCAGTAGCAATCTTGTTATCAATTGATATAGCGAACCGGTAAAATCCAGTTCTCAGGGTGAAGTGTTGCTAGAACCAGATAGCGGGGGATTGTGCTGCATATCCGCCAGTGAATAAAAAAAATAAAAATAAAAAACTCAGAAAAGGTCACCCCATTTGCGCAACGCATTAACCTTCGAAGGTTTATTGGATTTTGAACTGTTTTATCCCTAACGTGTACTATAAAATGGCCGTTTGTTGATAATAATAAGAGAGACTATCGCCGCAAGGCCCTGTTACAAAACACCGGCACGACATGAGAGGGTCTGAAAGTTTCGCTCTGGCCCAAGTAACAACACAAGCGCGTTGGCCCCACAGCTTTCGCTGGCTACGTCACCGGCGCCGCTCTGTCTCCCCCGGCCTGCGCACCGATTTACGGGGAAATGGCTGTAGAAGCCGCTTCCTAAGAATTCTGCTATAGGAAAATTCATATGAACTTTGATGTAAAAACATG
>NC_087201.1:97709776-97759776 GCF_015104395.2 Macrobrachium nipponense | reverse complement strand
CACATATATATGTGTTTATAAATATGCATACGTACATATACTATGTATACATATGTTTGTTAGAGAAAATTATAGCGACATATGTATTATGTCATGGTAGCTATATTGGATTTTGCCGAAAATCTATAAATATATTCTCTAGAACAACAGGTATAAAATTCGTCGTCATTCTACTTGACCTTATAAGTAGTCTAGCAAACAAAAGGCGATCGTCTCTCATCATTTCACATTCATTTCACAGGCCAAAATAGGCATAGTCGAGTACTCTAATTCATTAGTCACAACCCATAGCTTGTAGAAGTCGGTTTAACTTGGCGAATATTAGACTGAATATATTCAAATTTTATGTAGGCTACCATGGTTGGGAAAAAGTGGATTAAGTCGAAAAATCCACTTTTCCATTTATCAGGAGAGACATCGCGTCCTTGGGAAGTCTTTAGGGATGGGGCTGCTAGCCACCCACCCATATGACCTTTTTCTGGTCCCAGCTAATAATGGTAAATTCAGTAGTTATAGTCAGCTGAAGTGAAATCGAGCCATGCAAGTTACAATTGCGAGTATATATATATATACGTATATATATATATATATATATATATATATATATATTATATATATATATATTTATAAGCGAATACCACAGGAAAATGATAGTCAGAAATCCAAGCGCTTTCGTCTTTACTAAGACATTTGTCTTAGTAAAGACGAAAGCGCTTTGGATTTTTTCCTGACTATCATTTTTCCTGTGGTATTCGCTTATTTAATGAAGTCAGTGCAATCTATTAAAACTGTGATTTTTTAAGATATATATATATATATATATATATATATATATATATATATATATATATATATATATATATACATATATATATATATATATATATATATATATATATATATATATATTTATATATATATATATATATATATATAAAATATATATAATATATATGTGTGTGTGTGTGTGTTTGTTTGTTTGTGTGTAGAATCTAATGGTCATTACCAGATGAAATTGTAACCACAGTGCCCTCGTAACTACCCGAATTCTTCATACGTTTTGGGCATGCTTGTCCCTACGAAGCCTTAGATCTAAATGGCGATGAATTCGACAAGTATATATACGTATGCATGCGCGCCAATAGACTTTTATACTTCTGGTCAGGTCGGCAACTTGACATCGCTCTGATACTCAGGATGAGCGTCCTGCTACGGACATCAAAAGTACTTCAAATTCTGGCAATTTGGGTCCAATGCTTTGCCAGTGACAAGTGTATCCGAAGTGTGAAGAATTCGAGGAGAAGAGGGCATTGTAGTCATTACAGGTAATATATATATATGTATATATATATATATATATATATATATATATATATATATATATATATATATATATATATATATATATATATATATATATATATATATATATATTAGATTATATATGTATATAATCAAACGTAGGCAGTGTGGTGGTTGGAAGGATGATAGCCAGGTTATTTTGTGACATCTTGTATGGGGAATGACGTAATTGTAACGTTACGTGGTAAGCATGTTAGGAAATTGTATGAATTAGTAACAAGTTCTTCTGAACATTTCTGGGAAGCGTTGTATGTTTATATGATAACAAATAACAGCTGTCCTTTTCTTATCAGTTCTTTTGTATAGTTAATTTGGTGACGTCAAATCAGGTAAGTTTTTAGGAATTTGCATGGCTGGTTTTCCAGCTATCATTGTAATATCATTATTTTTTTCTTATCTCATCCTACTCGACTGGGTGGTTCCTGGTTGCATCTTCCTTCCTAAGGAGTCCATCACTTTAATTTATTATTATTATTATTATTATTATTATTATTATTATTATTATTATTATTATTATTATTATTATTATTATTATTAATAATAATAATATTGAAGTTTCTCTATCTCTCGATTGAGTTTCTTCATTGAAGCAAGTATGATTTACTTGCTGCTACGGAGAAAGCCATTCGAGAAAGTTTGAGAGAGGACCTTCTTCCGTGCTATTATTATTATTATTATTACTTATTGTTAAGAAATTCACTATCTCATGAAGAACAATCTGTGTCATCACAGGTTATTATTATATTATTTATTATTTATTTTTTTTATTTATTTTTTTTTTTTTGCTCTATCACAGTCCTCCAATTCGACTGGGTGGTTATTTATAGTGTGAGGTTCCGGGTTTGCATCCCTGCCTCCTTAGGAGTCCATCACTTTTCTTACTATGTTCGCCGTTTCTAGGATTACACTACTTCAGCGTCTAGTTTTTCTAGATTCCTTTTTCAGGGATCTTGGGATCGTGCCTAGTGCTCCTATGATTATGGGTACGATTTCCACTGGCATATTGGTGCTCGTACCACTTATTACTGCAAGGTAGCTGATGTTTTTTTTTTGCACAGGGTTCCAGTGGAGGGCTTTTTTGCCACAGAATCATGTCTCTTTTTGTACTGGTTCTGTGCAAGTGCCGGGCATTCGCTTGCTATGTGGTTTATGGTTTCATTTTTCGTATTGCACTTCCTACATATGGGAGAGATGTTATTTCCGTCTATCGTTCTTTGAACATATCTGGTTCTTAGGGCCTGATCTTGTGCCGCTGTTATCATTCCCTTCAGTTTCCTTCTTTAGCTCTCCCCTTCTGTAGCCATTGCCATGTGTCATCGCTGGCTAGTTCTTTAGTCTGTCTCATGTGTTGTCCGTGCATTGGTTTGTTGTGCCAGTCCTCTGTTCTGTCTGTCCATTCTCCTGTCTCTGTATATTTCTGGGTCTTCGTCTACTTTTATTGTCCTTCTTCCCATGCACTCTTTAGCCACTCGTCTTCACTGGTTTTCAGATATTGCCCCAGTGCTCTGTTTTCGATGTTGACGCTGTCTTCTATACTTAGTAGTCCTCTCCCTCCTTCCTTTCGTGTTATGTATAGTCTGTCCGTATTTGCTCTTGGGTGTAGTGCTTTGTGTAATGTCATATGTTTCCTGGTTTTCTGATCTATGCTGCGGAGTTCTGCCTTCGTCCATTCCACTATTCCTGCGCTGTATCTGATTACTGGCACTGCCCATGTGTTTATGGCTTTTATCATATTTTCCAGCGTTGAGTTTTGACTTGAGTATCGCCTTGAATTTCTGCATATGTTCTTTCCTGATCGTGTCCTTCATCTCTTGGTGTTTTATATCCCCTCCTTCCATTATTCCCAAGGTATTTGAATCCTGTCTCATCTATGTGTTTGATGTTGCTCCCATCTGGTAGCTTTATCCCTTCAGTTCTCGTTACTTTGCCTTTTATATGTTGACTAGGCGCATTTTCCTATTCCAAACTCCCATCCTGATGTCCCCAGATACAATCCTTACAGTCTGGATTAGGGTATCTTATTTCCTTGATTATTATTATTATTATTATTATTATTATTATTATTATTATTATTATTATTATTATTATTATTATTAAAAATGGTCTTTTTAATTTTAAAACTAATGCAGAGATTAATTATGATTAACATTCCTCGGCAAAAGAAATAACGAAGTGTTTAGGCGCCAACTCAGTTGACTAGAGAAATTTTTGAGATCCGAAATATCCACTCAACTTTTCATGACATGATTTACTCATCGAAAAATCGTAACAAAAACGGGATTTCATGTCATCATACTTCTTTGGAGTAAAAAAAAAATAAATTATATTAAATTTAGTGTTACGTATATTTATTTTACTTTTTGGTTTATCATCTCGTTGGAAAATACACCAGTAATAATATTAAACTTTCACATGTTGCATCCCCAGTCCCAATCATATATTTTGGTATTTCCTTACGGCACTGATGACACTTTTTTTCGGACCCAGTGTCTGGGTGTGGGCCAATAAATATCATGCAATACAAATAAGTCAGCTCCTGAGTCGCTTTTCGTACTAATATTATAATTCTAAAGAATTCTGTGTGTACAGAATTTTTTGAATCATAATATAAGTACGAAAAGCGACTCAGGAGCTGACTTATTTGTATTGCAGGGAATAATGAGGCACCGTGTCGCTACGAAATTCTGCATTCAGGGCGCGTTGAGTAATTGGGGTGTCCTGAAGCACATGGTATCAACCAACAAGTAAACAGCCATTGTTATAGTATTGTTCTGTCAGGTTCCTCACAACTGACAGATTTTTAGGTTCTGCAATATCATCAACTTAAAGCCCCGCAACGGGGTAGTGCCGTCAGCATGAGGTGCACTGATTCCTTAGACCTTGACTTAGGTGCTTTTCAAAGTCCTTTCGGCCCCTAGCTGCAGCTCTTTTTATTCCTTTTCCTGTACTTCCGTTCGTATTTCTTTTCTTCCATCTTAATTTCCACCCTCTCCTAGCAGTTGTTTCATAACATAATTTCGAAGTTTTGTGTTACACCTTTCAAACCTCTTGACTGGCAGTTTCCTTGAATGTCCCCATAGGTCCAGTGCTTGGCTTTTGAGGTAAATTTTATATTCTGTTCCATTAACTGAAAGCGCTTTCTTTTTAATGGTCATGCTAGAAAGAAGTTGAGGGTCAGTTTACCGAAGTTCCACTCGATATTCATCTTATTTTTAGCTTAATAACAAGTCAACGTTTGAGTTGCCTGGATTCGAGTCTACTTGGAGGACGGACCAGTGTCAGGACGTTTCGATGAAACCCATTCTGGCTCATTTGACCTAAGTCATGATTTATGTTCGCTGTAGTTTCTTTACTACAGTGGGTCATGATAAGTGTGCAAAGGATACAAAACTAAGAAAATATATAATTATGGAGTGTGGAAAAAGAATGGATTTGTTGAAAGGTACTGTTTGCAGGGTAAAAGTGAATCCAGAAAACTGAAAGGGCGGAAATGTGGAAGAACTCTTAAATGGTACGAAGATCGGCGCACTTGAAGTGAAGATTCAGTTTTAGTTGGTAAGGAATGTGGATTGATTATCCGATTGACTGACATTCCTTCTGCGGTCGTTAAACGTCTGTAGAGAAAGGAGGGCGATAGGTGGCGGAAGAGTGAAAACTCTGCGAGGACGATCTAGAAAATGCTGCGCAGACAGCGTAAAATTAGTTTGAGTGCTTAACTTATATCTAAAAGGAAATCTGAAGTGCTACTGTTGAGCCTTCTGTATATGCTCATCAAGCAGGAAGGTTGAAAATGTCTGCACTGTTGCAAGCACCATTCAGCTGTTAAGGACTCTTGACTATTATCTTAATGTAAAATCCTTTTATGAAGAATCAACTCCAATTTCATTTTATCAGTTGCAATTCTGTGCATATGCAGACCTGTACATAGTTCACTGAATGAAATCTTGCCCGCGTGAAATACTGGTGTTGTTAGCCATCCAGTTTCAAGGTCAAGTGGCTTTCGATTAAATATATTAGAATCTTAAAACGATGATGGAAGAATACAAGGCAGTACTACTTGTTAACGAGTCTTACAGGGTTTCACCATGAACGCTTTTTAGGAGTCTTATCATGGACAAGAAGTTATGAAGCGTGTAAGAAAACCATTACATAGGAAACACTGGTACGAGTTGTAAATATGGTTACTTACGGTTCAACTTTAAAGAGATAGGTTTCGTTGGCACCATTTCAAACTACACTGTTCTGTTGAAGATTACGTCTGAATTCGCTTTAGGAGTGACTCTGTGAACTGTTGCGAAAGGAAGTCGCGTAATTGCTGACGTTGGTTTGCCATATGGAAATATTTTCTCGACTGATGACAAACTTGAGTTCATCACTTGATAAACGAATTGAGTAGCTGGACTTGGCCACATTGGCTGACGTCATGCAAGGTAGGTGGCAGAACTGAAGGCATCAATCCAGAGATGTCTGAAACACACTGGTGTGTACCAGTCGTTATGGTGTGTACCAGGCTGCAGACTTTGACCTGCAGATGATCAATAAATCTTTCAACTTCTGGTAAGTTCCAGCTTGAAATCTCAATTATAGAGGACATACCGACGCTTCGCGACAATTTGCGTGGAATTCTTTCCAAAAAAAATCATGCAACTGTATTTTATCACGGTTGTTTTCCCCACTTCTTAGGATCTAGGGAACTTCTTCGTTCGTGTTTTTCTGAGAAACTTTGATTGAATCTACTGTTTTCAGTAGTAGGTAATAGTTGAAGTTTGTTTGATTGGCATATTGCGCTGGCGACACACCAAAGCCATTGACGCTCATAATAATTACTTGTAGTTAAATTGTGTGCGGAGGAATTTGACGAAGTATTGTTTTAAGTCTGTAACTTAGTGTTTGGTTATGACTTTATTTATGAACCTTTGTCGTTTTATGTACAGTTTTCCGCTGTATTTATCTTTTCTTGATACTATATCTTGTCTGAGTTCACAGCGGCACATCTCGATTATAAGTAAAACGACCGGGTCTGAGGCACTGGTTATAATCCAAGTGTATTCGACGCTTTTGTGTCTCGGAGAACTACGCTTTTGTTGCTTGTATCAGCCCAAAGTCTATTTAGCAGCTATCGTATTGTAGTAAATTGCCGTCTAAATTTTCCTTTGAAAATCCGCGCCCTTCGCCTTTGCTCAAAAATCAACTCGTGGGGACCTTTCTTGAAAATTATATTTATTATTGATAACCTCAATGTTTAGTTATGGATGATCACTAAAATAAACGACTTCATCCTTTTAGTTTTATGTAAAAGTAAACTGTTGAGATGCCTTTGTCTGTCCATCCGCAGTTTTTCTGGCCGCCTTCAGGTCTTCAAAACTGCTGAGGCTACAGGCTGTAAATTGCTATGTTGATTATCCACCCTACAGTCATCAAACATACTAAATTGCAGCCCTATAACCTCACTATTTTTGTTTTGTTTAAAGTAAAAGTTAGCCATGATTGTGCGTTTGGCAACGCTATAGGACAGGCCACCACCGAGCCGTGGCTGAAAGTTTCATTGGCCGCGGTTCATACACATTATACTGAGACCACCGAAAGGTAGATCTATTTTCGGTGGCCTTGATTACACGCTGTACAGAAAATTCGATTGCGCTTTTTTAGGTATGATGACTGGTGGCTGACCAGAATTCCATAATGCGTGACTAAAATCTGTTACGTTTTGTCACAATGACTGACGACTAAAAGTCTCTTGCTCATAATCAAAGATGACGACGACCAATATCCTTTCTTGTAGGTTGGCAGTGATGGACGGATGCAATTCCTTATGTATGATCGCAACGGTGTGTGAAGTCTTCTAAGGGGCGATAATATTGATAAGACGACCAAGTCATCTTTGTAGAATGATAGACGACCCAAATATTATGTAACCATGATGATGGGCGACCAGAATGCATTTATGCTGGAGCACAATAATGCAAAACAAACTCTTGTGCACAGTGGACGGCTAAACCTCTCATACGTGCTACCTCAGCTTTGGTTTGCAAAGTCCTCTCGTGTGCAGTTGGAATGCTGGACGATAAAAGTCCCATTTCGTACTCTGATAGACGCTCAAAATCCGTTCATAAACAGTAACGGTGAATGATGATTACAGTCCCTTATCTGCATAATTGCAATAACCACAGTTATTGTATGCACACGTTAAATTTTTGTATGCACAATTGTAATAGTAACTAATATAGTATCAGTTAACCGCTGTAATGAATCAAATTCTTTCAGTCATGAATACATAAAGTGTTGATCTTCTGTCACGAAGTTAAGAGGCTGAAAAATGTATACAAGATCCAATGAACTTATCGCTTAGGTTTCATAAAGCAGCTAATTTTAGTCCAACTCTGACATCTAACGAAAATAATGATGAGGTTTTTATGGACCCCAAGGAATCCGAGCGACTGAGGGGTAGCGCCCCGAGTCTGTGATTTGTCATGTTGCTGAGGTCATTCATTCTGTAGGGTTATTCACCGCACATAAACCACTTCTAAGGTGCTGTACTGCGTGGGCAGTAAATGGTTTTGAAAATCTCCTTTGATTATTGGTAGTAATATATATTGCGCAAAGATACGCACGCACTTGCTGCTATGTATATATATATATATATATATATATATATATATATATATATATATATATATATATATATATATATATATATATATATATATATGTGTGTGTGTGTACACTGTAGAATGTAATGATCATTTTTACCAGATGCATATATAAATGTGATAGCCACAATGCCTCTTAACTTCTCAAATTCTTTGCTCTTTTTTTTTTTTCTTTCTTTCTTTTTTTTTCTTGGATACGCTTGCCACTTCAAAGCCTCGAGATCCAACTTCAAATAAATATGAAAGAAATCATGATGTCCGGTAGAGGGCACCTCTCTCCTGTTCATGGCATGTATCGTAAAAGTAAAGAGAAAAAAAAAAACAATAGAAAATAGGCGCAGGATGGGGTCCTCGTAGAGTGAAGCAACCTCTGGACTAGATCATTTCCGACGGAGTACAGGAAGCCCTTTCAAACCATAGAGCAGAGACTCTCGGACCTTCCTGAGAATATAGGAAAGGATCGGGCACCATCTCACCGGAATTCTTGAAAAACCCTTGACGATGACACCGGCCATGATAAAAACCAAACTGCTATATTCTTGTTTTTGTTTTGTCTTTTTTTTTTTTTCCGGTCCTTTGCCCACTAATGGCCACATTCGGAGAAATAAAAAGCGTAGAAGGGAAAGCAACTTAGTAGGAAAATGCCTGCCCTCGAGGTCCTTTGGATACGAGAACGGAAACTGTTAACAGTCTCTAAATCTGACATTTGTTTTAAAAGCCAACCACTGGCATTCTGCTTTTTGCCCGTTCCGATGTTGCAAACAGAGTCGATGACATAACGTACCAGATTAAATTGAACCACAAAATAAACATTCAACTAAAGGTCGTCAGAGATTGAGTCATTTTCGAAGTCACGTCATTTGGAATAACCGCCACCTTTTAGAAAAAGTGGATTGTAGACTTCCTTATCGGCCGTCGAGACTTTGACTCATCCCAGGACCTCTTCCATATTTTACATATCACGGGATTTACATCTTAGATAGTCTTTCCAGTTTATTTGTAAAAAACTGTAGTTATATCCAATGAATACAAGCGCATTTGTGTGTGTGTGTGTGTGGTGTGTGTGTATATATATATATATATATATATATATATATATATATATATATATATATATATATATATTATATATATGAATATATAATATATATATATATATACTAGCAAAACTACCCATCGATAATAGGAAATTAACTGCATAGAACACGTGTCTCAGCATCGGCTATTAAATGATTTATTAAAACAATAACTGGCAAAGTACATGCGTTATAAAGCAAAAAAAGAACTTCAATTCACTGTTGTTTCTCGTGTGACAGTTGACAGAGAAATGAGCGCTCTATGTAAACAACAAAGTTGATCCTGCTTTGAGATGTTCGAAACTTATCTCCATAGAATACTCAAATATGTGGGAAATGCATGGGTGCCTATAAAAAACTCACGGGCCGCTGCAAAAGTATACGTCAGATAGCTTGATTTAACTTTTATTTGAGGAGGATTTATGAATTTGTAGATAAAAAGGCTATAAAACATCCAGGATCGAAGCCCTTTCCAATAGTTTTTTTATTTGAATCCG
This sequence comes from Macrobrachium nipponense, assembly GCF_015104395.2. Taxonomy (NCBI): domain Eukaryota; kingdom Metazoa; phylum Arthropoda; class Malacostraca; order Decapoda; family Palaemonidae; genus Macrobrachium; species Macrobrachium nipponense. The sequence continues at coordinate 97,750,191 of NC_087201.1, read as the reverse complement.
TCAAGCCGTTTAGCCGTGATTGAATAACAGACGGACAGACTCGTTATATATAGCTATATATATATGTTATATATATATATATCTATATATATATATATATATATATATATATATATATATATATATATATATATATTATATATATATATATATATATATATATATATATCTATATATATCTACTATATTGAAAGCATGACTACGGTGCACATTCAGGTGTATAACTGGAAATCCAACAATAATGTAAATTACTTAGAAAAACACCGCTAGATAATATATATATATATATATATATATATATATATATATATATATATACATATAATATACAAATTTATTTTGCTTTGTCATTTACTCTAGACCGTGGGTTTAAGCATATGAATGATTAAGCATCTGAATGCGAGTGTCTAACTGAGAAAGTTAAAACAGATTAGATTATTATAACCAATGTAAGGAAGTGGTAACATTTATTTTTACTCAGAATTCTTAACGACCGAGGTAAGTGTTAAGTGATTTATTTTATCGCTGATGTAATATTTTCTAGAATTTCACTTAGCCTTAATATATTTGTAATGTTTGATATAACATCCCTTTTTGAGTTAGGTAATCATAGAGGACTCGACTAAAATCTGTAACTTGGGAGAAATTCTTTATATAAACAAAAGCTCCGTCTTATTTCAAATCCTCTGCAGTGTCAGAGTAAGACTGTCAAATCCAGATAAAAACTTGGGCCTCTCCTAAATTTTGTGCACCTAATTAAGTAAACTGGTTTCCACTTGTTCAGTCTTGTTTCTTGTATTACCATTACTGGCCAGCCCTATGAGAATTGATAATCAGCTTAGTGGTCTGGCTAAACTATTTTTTTATAATAATACTGTCATTACTCCATTGCCGTGGGAATTACAGACGTCAGGGCCGAATAACAACTTCGTGTTAGGATTATTCTTAAAGTGACCAGCATTTTTCTCCGGAAACGAATGACGTCATCATTTTGGTTTTCCTGTTGACTTTGTCATCCTTAATCTTCCGTAACATTGGAGTGCGGAGAGGAACCGGGAGAGTGAACCGGAGTGAACTGCATATGAAACGTCACGTAACCCCAGCTGGTTTTGAGCTGTCGTCAACAGCTCCAAAATTGCATTGGACTTCGTTTTTTTTTCCTTTCTTCTGAATGACTGCCCTCATGGCCCATAGTGGTAGCTGTCGTCGGGTTTCTTGGGGAATGTTGTTGTAACGTATGTGTATACATATATATATATATATATATATATATATATATGGTATATATATATATATATATATATAATATATAATGTGTGTGTATGTTTGTGTCTTACATATTATGTATGTATATAAGAGCATGTCATATAACTGTAAGCTTCATAATAGCTTTCAAAGGGACATCTAGGAAAAGGAATCAGTACACAAAAAAATCACAGTTTCTTTATTGAATTTTATTATATTATTATTTATTATCTATATATATATTATATATATATATATACATATATATATATATATATATTATATATAGGCATGTCATATAACTGTAAGATTCATGATAGCTATCAAAGGGAAATCTAGTAAAAGGCACCAGTACAAAAAAATCACAGTTCATCGAGGCCGACGGTGTTTCGCCATGTCACATTGCATTATTAAAATAACTTACACAAAAAAACTGTACCAAATAGTAACTGAAACAAAAATCATGAAAAAATGAGGGTAAGGAAAAGTTGAGGTACAGACCAAAATATTAACAAATTATGAAGTAGGCGATGAACAGTTGTGTAGAGGCTGTCTTTGTGTTCAGCGAGGGAACGGTTGTTTTTATAAGGATAAAATCCAAAGTAGCGACTTGAGGAGACGTAATGATCTTAAAATCTCAAATCAGTTAGGGTCATTATACAGTATACATGCATTCATACATGTATATGTGTGTATGTATATGTTTATATACATACATATGATAGTGTATATATATATAATATATATATATATATATATTATATATATATATATATATATATATAAATAAAAAAGCCAACTCAGCCTCATGTTCTGAAATCAGTTAAAGCCCACAGTAGTATAGGCTATATAGTGGCCATCCGTCCTACAATAGAGGAAACCATCCACCACCCGTGATGACAAAGCAGAAAGAATGACGTCATAGAACGTTTACTGAAGCTACACGTTTTCCGTTTGACATTCCTCTTCCTGTCATCCTGGTTCACCGAGGAAGTTCTTTCCAGATATGCTTCTCGCTCAAGGGATACCGCAAGGTAACGCTGTCTGTCTTTGAATCCCGTACGTCTATTTTCCCTCTCCCTTTATTACCCAATAATAATGAGAAACTGTTGATCAGCCTTGGGGCCATTGGTCATAAAGCAGCAAAGATCCTTCACGAGGCCTTTTAGCCAACCATGATTCAGTTGGCGCTCCTTCCTGATTCTCCTCATGCTGAGTCACCTTCTTACCAATTCTTTCCTTGTTTTTTTTTCAGGGAACATCAAAAAATATATATCCAACATAATTGTTACAATTTGGTTGGGAAACCTTAGGTCAGTATTTCGCCTTTATCTGCAAAGATGCGTGAGAGAACTTTCAAGCAAATTGCTTCATTTTTTCCAAGTTCATTTTCTTCCAGTTGAAAGATAGCATATGCGTCAGTATACTTGCTTCAAAATGTATTTGTAGAGCTGCCTTTACGCTAAATATTACTGAGTTAATACGTGTAACTCAGTATCCAGCGTCAATTATTTACGTTCACCCATCAAACAAAACTACCAAATAGTATGGACAGGTTCCCCATTGGTCAGTAAATATTTCCTTATAAGATGGCCTTGAAAAGAAATCTGATTATAATAACTGATAGCCCAATTCCATCTTTCCGTGCAATGTAAGCAAATACAAATGATAGCCGTTTAACCCTCGCTCTGAGACACTTGGCACTTCCTTCCTGAAGCCACTGACACAAGAAAGAAAGTGTATCGGGAATTCACTTTAACTAGAACAAATCATGCCGAAGGGAACATCAACAGTAAGAAGCCCAGACTTATTCATATCGACTATAATGCTACTCTTGACTTGGTTAACTTGTTTACCCTATGATTTTCATGGCGGTAACACGTTCTCCCTTTCACTGATATATGTCGATCAGTGAAGTTGAATAATGTTGCCGCTGGTCAGTACTGGGATGGAAGCTCCATGGCTATCGATATGACCTGGGCAAAGTGCTATTGCCCTCTCATGGCTGTGCAGAGGCCGGGTCAAAGTGTCATGTTTAGGCGCCTCTTTTGAGGGAAAAGTCCTTAAGTTGAAACAGACGTCAAAATCTGGTGTTTGCAGCAGCTCTGGATCATAACGAGGATGAAGAGTTAGTCCCCGTAGTGGGTAGCCCGTCAGTTCACCTCATGTGGTGCGCTGTAGGCATTACTTAAGATTCTTTGCAGCGTGCCTTCGACCCCGTATCTGCAGCCGCTTTCGTTCCTTTTACTGTACCTCCTTTCATATTCTCTTCCATCTTACTTTTCACCCTCTCTTAACAATTGATTCGTAGTGCAGCTCACCTTTCAAACCTTTTACTGTCAATTTCCGTTTCAGAGCTGAATAACCTCACTGGTCCCAGTGCTTGGCCTTTGACCTGAATTCTGTATTTAAGACAATCAATTGTGTTCGTATGTTTGAGGATATCATAATGAATTAGAGTTAATGATATTCAAGAGCGAGGAATCAGGTTTTTGGTGGCGTATTGAATAGTTGCTTGATTATTGTACAGATAATCGGTATCCCGCCAAGAAACGTTATTTATCCACTTTAGTGGAAATGATTTGGTCCTTTGCCAACATATCACAACTTCTCAGGATTCACTGTTCAGTGCTATCCTTAAAGATTCTGAATATTGAACAGTGCTTAATATTATCGTTATCTTTCACTAGCAATATAATTGTGGTTTTTTTTTTTTATTACTTACTATGATATCATTCAAAGATCCAATAATCTAATGCTGCCAGAAAGCTAGGTATTGTTCGAGAGGCTTCTAGGTCAGATGATAAAATGGCTGCCACATGGTTCGCGTTCTTCCATTATAGAAATATTGTCCTGGCGGATGTGAGCAGCAACCTGAAATCTACTTCCATTTCAAGAAACAAAATTTTGACATTTTTCAAATTATGGTAGGTGCGATTTAGAACGTCGTCAGGAGGTTCATGGTTGCTTGGTCATTTTTCATCAGCTTCATTTCATGAGAGAACCCTTGGTATTGTCTTCAGTGCTTCTACTGCTACTAACATTAATATACGGTACTCGCATTGACCGACTGGAAACGATTCCTCTAAGGGAAGCTTAAACGTTACCTCGAAGCATCGTTCTAACGACTTAAATGTTTTCATCTGTTCTCATTTAAACGTACACGCATATACGTAAATACTTACAAATACACACACACACACACACACACACACACACACACATATATATATATATATATATATATATATATATATATATATATATATAATATATATATATATATATATAGGTGTGTGTGGGTGTATATATACACGGGGTGTTTCGAAATCAGAGGCGCCCCCCACCCGCCCCCTCCACAGAACAAATGGAAAGTTATGAAGTTTTCTGCTATAGCCTATCTCCAAGTTTCTATTAAGTTATTTGTCATTTTACATGTCTTGTACTTTCAAACTGAGTAACGGAGTTAGTTACAGCCATTGGAGGTGTCTTCCTGTGGGGTTTTTCATTTGCATATGTTTAGAATCCCTTTTTTGCTGATTTCTTTAAAGTTCAGTGTATCATTTTTACTTATTCGTTTATACAACGGAATGAATATTTCCTACGTACTCTATTGCTTGTATATTTTGTGTTTGCAATGAAAGTCCTCTTCCATATTGTGTCATGCATAGTTTCTGAAGCCTTTGCACAGATCTGCTGCAGTGGGTGGAAGACGAACACAAAAAGTACAGCCGGTGAGCATTCACTCCGACGCTGTTTGCCAAGGTGACCTTTTTAAGGTTAAAGGTCACTCCATTTGGGGTTCCCCTTGAGAGGGAGATGGTGTGCAACTCCCTTTTCTTGGGTGCATGTGACTAGCGCCCCCAAAGAGTAGCATCTGAATCTAAGTGTTGATTTTGTTTGAGAAGAAAGAAGACCCGTTTTCCTGTGAATTCGGTCTGAATCCACCTCTTGATCGATTAAGCTTTACAGGGATCACTGCCTTCATCTCTAGAAATGACATCAAAGACTTTATTTCGTTTATAAACGTATATCATGGGTTCATCTTTTTCTCAATTTTGTCCTTGCAAATGGATTTGCGGATAGAGCTGTTAAAAAGAAATTCAAATTATGTTGTTCATCCCGTAGTTTCTGAATGATTTTTTATATAGGACTGAGTAACATTATTTTTCTCTCTGTTAGCCACTTCTTTTTCTCCATGTCTAAAGTTAGCTAGTTTTTTTTCTTTTTAGAGCATTTTCCAGAAACCATGAAGGATCGGCTAAATTACGGATACACTTGATTATGAACTGTATCTGTTCATCTTAATAAGCCTGACCCCAAAGCTTACGGTTCTTAGGGAAACAGCTACTGAGATTCATTATTTTTACGTTAGTTATGGTATGAGGAAAATGTGAATTTATGCGTTGCTTTACGGCACACTTTAGGTTTTTTCTGTAGATAGATCTAAAAAGGACAGGGTGTTGGCTTAGCATTTTTCCAATGAGAATGTTCGTTTTTCATTTCCAGTAAGGAGCCCATGTGATTCACGTAGCGCCTTGGTATTCGCAGTCTTATTCGATGTTATGTCAGTGCCAGATTGGAAAGCCACATCACAATATTTTACTTTTATTATATGGAATTTCGTACAACCATTGCCATTTGGTTTTCGTGAAGGAGACTGCAAGAAAATTCGATAAATGCATCACAGTGCGCACAAGAGCCACCGGTGTTGACAGCAACGCGAGGCCACACACACCATTGGAATTTCGACTTCTGATTAAATCTTTAGGAAGGGGATTGTATACAGAGGCAAAAAAAGTTAAGTCCAGCATGGTACTGGAGAGAAATTAAACTTTCCACATTAATTTAAGAGGCTAACAATGTAGAATTATTCTCCGGATTGGAAGAATGATACATACATGACCTCAGTGACCTTCATCTGGGATTGATGCTTTCTCGTCGGCAACAGATAGGCAGTATACCAACAACAAACCTGGATGGTCAAGTAGTTAACCTGATATCAAAATTTATACCCAGTTTCTCTCTCTCTGACGATGCGGACAATAGTATTCATGAATCTTATAGGTTTTGGACATATCTTATCAGTATCTCAAGAGTATTGCATAGAGAATAGGGTTTTATTAATCCTGTTCTTAATAAAACTTTATTGTTTTGCTTCGTCTTCATTTATTTCTTTGACGGAAGTATTTGAAGATATCCCATTCAGTCTGTTCCTAATTATATCATGGTACAAGGTCAGCAATGAATGTTATTTAAAGTATTCACTGGAAATTTCAGTTGTTGTTGGTTTGCAGTGAGTGAAACAAAAGTTTATCCACCTATCAAGATATAAGAGCTCATCAGGTGGTGTTGACTTCATAAATTGCTACCTAGAAGGACAGAACTTTTCTTGTCATATTTGGTAGGTTTTGACATATAACAAGCAAAGGGTATCAATGGGCAACAAGTAGGGAAATCACAATAGTCTCCTAAATACTGAAGATATACAAATTATTTTTATAACGAATACTTCATAGTACAACCCCTGTGTGTAGACAAAGTTATAAAGATAGGATAATGCGAGATGAAGAAGCAGATTTGTGATCCAAAATCGTTGAAAAAACTATGCTGTTTGAATTTCCTTGTCCGTGTCGTAGACTTTAGCCTTTAACAACTCGGTTCATTGAAACTAAGGAACTGTTCCTTGCCTTTAAAAAGAACATCATCACTTGGATCGTTTGATGTGCCAAGAGGGAAAAAAGGACAGGGAAGAGAACAGGAATATTTGGACTTCTACGTGAAAAACGATAACGGAAACAATAGAACACTTCGAGAGTTCGACAGAATGCAAAGGTTATTGTACGATTCGTGTCGTTTGCCTTTTTTTTTTTTTTTTTCTTCTTTTCTATCGACTTTAAGAGATAACTTGTAAGAGTAATGTATTTTCTGTGGGCTTTCTATATTAACGGAAATCTGACTCCCCTTAAACCAGCCTGATACCCCTTAGAACCCGCCAAGCTAAAGAGAGATAGAAACAAGAAATATACATACATATATATATATATATACATTTATATATAATATATATATATATATATATATATATATATATATATATATATATATATATATATATATATATTTGAAGATAGTGTCTTCTTCGTTTTCCGCTAGCCTTCCCTTTCAAATGTTGCGGATTAAAGACATTTTATTTAAACATTATTTTAAAGTTGTTGTCCAGATAGGTTCCTGAATTAAAAAGCGTGTTTTTGCCCATGTGAACATAGGTATTTTGCCGTGAGTGTTACAAAAAATCTAATTTTTTAGTTATTTCATTTGCATGTTGCTCTCAAAATTCTTAGCTCTATTTGGTGTAATTATTATTATTATTTTTTTTTTTTCATCAGTCCTCCAATTCGACTGGGTGGTACTTATAGTGTGGGGTTCCGGGTTGCATCCTGCCTCCTTAAGAGTCCATCACTTTTCTTATCATGTGCGCCGTTTCTAGGATCACACTCTTCTGCATGAGTCCTGGAGCTACTTCAGCCTCTAGTTTTTCCAGACTCCTTTTCAGGGATCGTGGGATCGTGTCTGGTGTTCCTATGATTATGGGTACAATTTCCGCTGGCATATCCCATATCCTTCTCATTTCTATTTTCAGCTCTTGATACTTATCCATTCTTTCCCTTTCTTTCTCTTCAACTCTGGTGTCCCATGGTATTGCGACATCAGTGAGTGGTACTTTCTTCTTGATTTTGTCAATCAACGTCACATTATTATTATTATTATTATTATTATTATTATTATTATGTTAGTGGAACAAATGTAAAACTCCACCATAGGATTTGCCCCTTAAAGGAAAGGCAAAAGATCCAACTAGAAATTTGTAAGCACTCGCTTCACCTCTTCCCGCTAATCTCCCAACCATTTATAATCAATAATCACTTTTATAATGCTTCCATTTCTTAATAAAAACAATGTAGGAAAATGTAGGGTCCTATGATATTGGTTTCCCTCTTGAAACAGAATTCTGATGTACCGAGAACTCTTCATTAATTCAAAATATAGCGGATGAATGTGGCAGGGACTGCTGTTTTGGTTCTGATGATTGTAAGGTCATCCTCTAAGTGATCTGACTTTTCGGTGGAATGCTTATTTTGTACACACAGACTCGACATATGTATGTGTGCATGTATGTATGTATGTACATATGCACATATTGTATGTGTGCATGTATGTAGTATATTTTTATATATATATATATATATATATATATATATATATATATATATATATATATATACACGTACATATATTTACATATATATGTATTTATTTATATTCATATATATATTTGATATATACAGATATATGTGTGTGTGTGTATTATATATATATATATATATATATATATATATATATATATATATATATAGATATTGTGTGTGTTGTGTATATATAATATATATATATATATATATATATATATATATATATATATATATACAAGTTATATGAAATTTAAGCTTTCTGAATAGTTGTGTGTATATTACGCCACCTAACAATTTCCCGTTCCTAGCATTAAATTATCAACGACAAGTATATGTAATTTTTCAGCCCACCTTGAATACAGCGAGTAGCATCTTCATCCGCGTATAGCACGTTCTAATTGGCGGAATCTGCGATGTGACCTTTGAAAGCATTGTCCTCCGCCCGATATCGGTTTCTTCTGGATAGGGATCAGGGTAGACGGACCCCAGTTCTTGCGGAACTGCGGTCGCGCCTAGAACGACAGCTGTCTTGATAATGCTGTTTTATCCGGGGGTTTAAAAGAGATCTGACTGAGCATCAAGTGAGGTTGAATTCGGCTTTGTTAGGATAAGATACAGCTCGTGCTGAGAGGACACGTTCGACGCAGCTCACAAATCGCCAACTTAGAGATTTTGCTTGCGCTTTTCGTCAGTCTTTGAAATAGCTGGTTTAATAGCATATGTACGTATAGATCGTTGAGATTTTCCGTCGTCGCGCAGTAACGAAAATTAGATTTAAAGAAGAATTTAAACCGTCAACAAAGTTTGGAACACTTTTACTTCCCGGTGTTTCTCTTGTTTACTGCATCAGTGCGTAATACTTTTATTTGTAGTTTGCGTTCGTTCCTTTAACAGAAAAAATAAAGATTCCACATAATCAGAGCCTCTCGAAAGAAGATTGTTTGCAAAGGCGGCTTGTGTCAATTTGCACAGGTACCAACTCCAACGCATTGATTAGACGACTCCAATCTTCCATTGATTTTCATTACTTTCAGGAACATTTAGTCGAAAGCATAATAAACATTCTGCGCTCAGAGTCAAGTAGTCTTACGGTATTGCAAAATTTTTCTATTTGGGTTTGGAACTTATATTTTTTTATTCACTCGTAAACAGCAATCTAATGAATAAATAAAAACAAATCTGATTTTCAACAAAGCTGAACTCCAGAACCTACTTTAGATGCTCAAGATGCTTCCTTAAACCACGGAACTCATTCCCGAGATAATTAACACATTTCTGGACTGCTCAGTTGACTTCCCGAGCTACTTCGCAGTCTTCCGAGCGAGCTACTTGCCTGGACAGGTAGCATCGACAGTATTGAAGATAGAAGACACCCTTTAGTATTCCGAAGACACATCATGATTGGGTTCATCACGTGTATGGTATCTGTCGTGAGAAACGTCTGCTTCCAGTGGACCTTAGGAGACGACAATGCAATTGCGCTGAAGATCAAGAAGCAAAAAGTGTGAGTCTCGAATCGAGTTGGGTTCTGCTGTCATGAGTCACTTTCTCTCTGCTGTGTAGAAGTTTTGCAAACCAACACGATTTCATTCATTGTTCATCGGCATTCGTGTTCACAAGCAAGTTTATTCCGCACACCAAGAGAATAGAGTCCTGAGGGAAATTATAGTTATAACAATAGTAAGTAGGATTTTTTTCATGTAAACGTGAGCCTTATTTTGAATATATATTTTAATGTGGACGGGAGATTAGAAACTCATACTGTGAAAACTTTAGTTCTTTATATCTACTAAGCAACATTTCTGCGCTGCAAAATCTAATGACTGGACTTGGCTTTATGGTCAGAATTGGCAATCGGTGATCGCGGTGGTTAGAGCGATAAAACCAAATTTTAGGTTTTGAGAAGAGCGCTGTCAAAACGATTATTCTTTGTGTCTATTTGTGAAACCCCTTTTAACGTCAGTTTACTAATTCATTAGTATGGATTCCAACCTCTTTGCTGCATGTGTCAAATGCACGACAACTTACGTCCAATGTCATTGTTACCACATTTTCCATTGAATGACATCGGTCTCCCAGTACAATAATGATTCCTTTTAGACTAAGATTTCTCCGTATAAGTGCTGTAAAAGATTCTCCGTCAGTCTCATAGAAAACATGGCGATTACTTGAAGTCTTCCGCCATCAATAGACCCTTTATAAGAAAGTCAGAGTTTGTAAAATGGTGCAGAAGTCGCTTGAGGGTCCTGGAGAAAGTCTTGCTCTTTAATATTGCTCCATGAACATCGAGTGGGACTCGTAATCGCCGTGATGTCAGCATCGCAGTGATCACAGTCCTCCTGGAAAGGAAAGTTTCTGCCGGGAAAACGGAAGATCCACCAAAGATTCAGAAGCTCTTGATTTCCCGCGCCCTCTCTTTCTTTCTGTCACATTTATTGATCTTTCTATCACGGCCATTATTCCTTCCATCTCTTTCATGCTGTTTTCTCATCCTGATAATTTGATTTATCGTATAATCATTTTGGAGCACTGGAATACGATTTATAATCCTGGAAAATTTTCCAGTACAATTTCTAATACAATAATATAGGCGTAAATGATACTGAGTGCCAAATGGCCAATGTCATGAAGTCGAAGCCTTATTACGCTCCCTAATGTAGTGCGATTATTGTTGATAATCTATTGCGTAAATCCAATGCAGCAGTACCAACATGACGAAGGAGCGGCATTCCACGGGTCATGAAATATTCAAAACACAGTTCGGTTTTATCACCTCATCGACATAGCGAACCCAGCAGTATCCAGTGTCCGTCGGTTTATTTGAGCTATGAAATATTCAAAATGAAGTCAATAGTAGGAGGAATGACGATGGGACAGAGGCAATGCAAGCAGGCTTTTAAATCGATGCTCGATGGGTTCAGAAGATCGGGACAAAAATCCCTTCGTCACGTTCCAGATCCCAGATGGTCACTGAAGCAAGAATGCACCGGTTATAACAGGAGGTAGTCCTGCTGTAAGGGTGCCTGGGACTTAGCGCAGCGCAGATAATAATCTTTCTAGGGAACCATGATTCGTCCTCCGGAAATGACGCCAAGATCAAATTTCTTTTCCTGGTATGACAAAGAGAATTCGATGGTTGTTGTTTAGGTTTTAGATGCGACTGTTTTTGTTAGTCATCTTCCGATGACTATTGCAATTATATCATCATCGTTAGTACTCGTTTATGCTCTGTGAATATACATTTAAATTTGCTCAGTAAAAAGTCTTATGACGGCATAATATTATCATCGAGCTTTCATTTCTTCAAAATTTGCAGTAAGTGTTGACCCATATTCGAGGAATCGATTGTTCCCCTTTAGTGATTCGGATAGTTTGCTCGTTCAGATGTGGTTGGTGCATTTCAAGGAAAATACTGCTTTGAAAACTTGTACATTTGTTGTTTTGTGACCAGATTCCAAATTCTGGGTACAAAAGTTTTGTGCCATTTTTCGAGTAAAAACATAAATGAAGTAATACAGGTATTAAAGAGGCCCTTCACTTGCACAATACGGCCTGAAATATTTTTCATATAATATTCATCCCCCACATAGTTTTGCATTTGTACACTGAAGAGTTTTCGTTGCATTCTCCTCACTACATATGAAGTGAGCCTCATGTTTTCGATGACCATTCGCTTTGTGACTCCAGTAGTCGCTGTCAGTAGTACTATATCGATTAACAGCTCGCTAACGCTTTGTATTTTTTCGACTCCAGATGCCAAGGTTACACTACGTTAGTGGACTTGAGATACCAAGGTCACGCTTGAAGTTATTATTATTTGTCATTATTAATTAACTAGTTTTTTTCGTTGAAGATTCAAAGACCATTAACAAACATGTATTTAAATTCCCAGTAGGAACATGTTTGGGATGACAATGGAATCACACCGTGACACAACACTCTCAAAGTCATTATATATATTAATTTTGGGCTTTTGATAACGGTTGACCCTGACGAGTTGCATTTCCAAAGAAAGAGAATTCCGAAAAAAAAAAACAATAATAATGATGATTGTCGGCTCTGACGAATGCGGTGGACTCAGAACCGTTCCAGGAATCGGCTCCATTTGATGTCGCTGTGAATTCCCACGGTATTGTTATTGCGTGAGAATTGTTTTGCTTTCTGAGTTTTGTATTCAATTCTTTTTGTGCTTCGTTTGTCTTTTTATGTTTGGATAAATTGCCCTTGTTTTAATTAATAGGAACTTTTTGGTTTGATCACTCGTATGCCCTTTGTCAATTTGCTTTTCTGAGAAAAAGTTGTCATAAATATGTATGTACGCAATCTCTCTCTCTCTCTCTCTCTCTCCTCTCTCTCTCTCTCTCTCTCTCTCTCTCATGTGAATCATTTCTTCAGATTTGTAAAAGAAGGATGAGACCACGGCGTAACAACTTCCAGACAAAACCAGATCGTCCCTTGCAGAGAGCCACCACCAGGAGCCTATCGATTCACTCATAGCCCGTTGCCACACCACCCCCCCTCCTCCACCGCACGCGCACACACACACACAGTTCTTGTTTTGTCCCCTACTGAATCTAGGGTACGTAGATTCGATATATTGAAATGTCGCCCGTTGCTCTGTTGATTTTGGACACGGACACCCACTTTTCTTGATCAAAAAAGACTATATGACATAGGAGGTTTTTTAAGTCAGTATATAATTGACTCTTGTGAATTTCCCTTTTCATTTCATTTTTTGTTTTTTTTTTAAAGCAGGACAGAGCGAAAATAGGGAAATGAACGTTCGGTATCAATAACCATTAAACTGTTGCGTCAGGATGAATGTTGAATAATAACACATTCGGTGATTTTGTCCTGGCCTAGTTTAATGTTCCTCCTTTCTCTTTATCTTGTTCGCAAAAAGCAGTTGAATAACCATGTTTTTGTTATGTTCATTTCGGGCATCCAGACTAGCGTCAAGAAGCCCGGTGCTTCTGGAAAACTGGCAAATACCCGGGAAAAGCCCAGAAGCTGAGCTTAGTTTTTCTCTGTAGAAGTTCACTGACTCCAAGGTTGGTGATCTCGCCAGGGCTTCTGTTCCCTTTTCTTGCTTCTTTCTGGAGTTTTTGATTACTGATAAATATGCAAGAGGAAGTAGTGTTCGTATCTTTGTTTGATATAGAATGAAAGTGAAAAAGATGAGAAGCATATTTAGTAGGGTTAACTATTAGAGTTTTCGCATGTTTTCGAACATGCTGCTTTACATATTGGTCTGTTCCCGGACATGTACATATCATGTGGCTTTCATGCTGATATTCCTAAGCTGTGGTATTTCTTGTAGCAAGAGACCAAATAGGATTATTTCCCATTGTTGTTATTAGATTTTAAACGTGATGAAGTTTAAAGAATGGAGAATGCTGACGTTGTCGTGCAGATTTGTATATTTTGTCTCCAACTTCATTTTTATAGTTATTTTCATTGAATTAATCTCCTTTGGTTCTCCTCTTGTTGGACTGGATTTTGCTTTTCAATTGAAAAGCGGGTTGGGTTGTTGTTTCTTTTGTAATGTTAAATCATAGGAGTATGTTAAATGTCAGGTTCCAGTAACCTCCGCTGCTGTGACGTCCGTAAGTATTTCAACATGCCAAAGGAATCAATACATTGGTAGCTTACGCTTTCATTTGCTGCTTGAAGAATTCGTCTTACTTTGTGGCTTTCTTAACTTGTGAGTACATAAATTTACAAACTAAACAGCTATTAGAATATGAAAACACTAAAAAAAAAATATTAGGTTGCACGCGCATGTTGTTGTTTTAATCACGTTTAAAAATTAATATTAAAATTGAGAGATACTGCTACACTTTCGTTACAATATTTGCTTCAAGAAATACGAAAAGATGAGAATGTAAATATAAAGTTCATATGGTACGTATGTCCTTAAACATAAAATATATAAAGAAGCTTGTTGGAAAGCATGCGAAAGCTCCAGACATTAAAATAGACATTGAATATATATATATATATATATATATATATATATATATATATATTAGGGCTTGGTGCCTTGTATGATAAGGCCCCTCGCCCTATAGGTATGTTAGACTAGCGATAATCTTACGCTAAGTCGGTTGGTATTGCACTTCCATCTTCAATGGAGTGTCTGGGGGTTTGTAGATCACTTACGAAGTCGGTATTATCTTGTTAGTTATTACAACGATGTGTTAAACTCATGTGAGGAGGTTCTTGTAGAAAACACTAAGTATAAAAAATTATATATTCTTCTGAAGTTTTCATGGGTGAAGATCAGATATGATTGTACAAGTCTGCTAATAACGATAGCTTGATCGCTTCTGCCAATGATGATGGCTAATCCTATTCCTCTACATGATAAAGCTTAGGTAAAGAGGTACAGGTCTTCTAATGACGATAGCTAACTCTGTTCTCTGTCTACCATCTCTGTTACAAGTTATGAAGAACAGACAGTAGTTCGAACATATGAACATACATACAAATGACATAGTTTCATACGAACACACAATCAAAATGAGACACGCTACAGATCACGTAGGCCGTTTGAATTATAGGTCGGGGTAGTTGTCTCAAGCAGGGAGCTTGGACTAATGTTTTATCAAACAATTGAATGACTACAGGTGACGGCATGTTATCTTAGCTTACTTTTATTGTATACGTCATCTTTAGCGTCTCTAGTCTGATCACATTCCTGCAAGCAATCTGGTCTTTTATATATAGGACTAACATTCCATATTTTTATTATGTAAACACTTACATATATATATATATATATATATATATATATATATATATATATATATATATATATATATATATATGTATATATATATATATATATATATATATATATATATATGTATATATATATATATATATATATATATATATATATATATATGTATGCACGTATATACATATGGCGCCTCAGTGGCGTGGTTGGTTTGATGTTTGCTTCTCACCTCGGTGGTCACGGGTTCGATTCTCGGCCATTCCATTGAGGAGTGAGAGGTGTGTATTTCTGGTGATAGAAGTTCACTCTTGACGTGGTTCGGAAGTCACGTAAAGCCGTTGGTCCCGTTGCTGAATAACCACTGGTTCCATGCAACGTAAAAACACCATACAAACAACGTATATACATATGTTTGTGTGTAGATATTTTAGCCATACTGAATATACTTCAAATTTTTTTTCCTCATACATATGCTAATAACGCTGTTGTCAGAAGAATCAAATCTCACCTGTGAACGTAATAATTTGTAGAGATCATAATATGCTGCCCAAGGGTTAGGAAGACCACCTCGATGGTCAAACTAAAATGATACGAACATGGCGTTCAACTACGATGCCAAACTTCCTTCTGACTTATAATGCGACCACAGTTAATCTGCATCCCCCAATTCGGGGTTCTTTAATCAAGTCATCAAATCCTACTCATCCGCCTCTTTGACCACTTTGTTCAAAAAGAGACTTATGTACAGAGGAAAGAGCGGCCCACTGTCACTTGATTGAGGGGTCACTTATGGAGGTCGCTTTTCTTCGTCTTCTCCTTCTTCTTCTTCTTCTTCTTCCATAACTGTATGGTGATATATATGCAATTCTCATTTTTTGAACAATAGAAGAAGCGAATCTCTGAAGCCATATTTTGTATCCCTTCTTTCTGTTTCTTTTAGATCTATATAACTTATTACACTGTAACGGTTTTTGATTTTGTTTGTTTTCCGTCTTCCCAGCCAGACTTTTCTGGTTGGGTTAACGGGATTGCGTAATACGATCAACGTCATTTTGTTGAGCTTCCTCTCCTCATACGTCTTCTAAGACGCAGGAAATCGGGTTTCCGAATTATTCGTAACATTTTTCTTTTTCTTTTTAGAAAAGGCGTCCACTTGCCTTTCTTATCCTTGCCTTGGCTCAATCTCGCACAAGCACACTGATAATCACATATATACGTACTTACGCACATACATACATAAATATATTTGTGTGTGTGTGTGTGTATGTATTTTCTTGCCTGCATGTGTGTGCATATGTATTTAAATGTCATGAAGTGTTTGTATTGTGTCTACAAAATTCTTGAAGTGCGGTAATCATTAAAGTCTCTTTAGGATGACACTCCCGTGCCGATATTGAAATATTATCTTGCTTCACAATTATTACGAGGAAGTTTGAGGTGATTATTATTTTTCACGTACAAAGTAAGTGGATGTGCGCACGTACGAACACACATCGATAAGGTGCCTTCAGAATAAGTTGCTCTAGGTTGATTGGTACCCCGAAAGCCTTAGATTTGACTGGTACAAGTTATAGAGCAATATTCTTTATGAAGTTTCTGTATTTTATAGTCTTGCCACCGCGACGAGAGCTCTCTGGCGTGACGTTTAAAGATCTGCCCTGTTGCCAATTTTATCAAAACAACAACTGACCAGTGTGTGACAGAGACAACCCCCGGGGGCTATAATTATAAGATTATAGGGACTTTTCATTCCCAGGTACGTTAATCTCCTTCCTATTCGGCCCTGCTCTCGATCTCTCTCTCCTAAATCTTACAGCTGGCCGAGCGAGAGCTTTTCTTTGGGATAACATAGGCCCTCCATCCGCCTTTTCCTCTAGAAAATGCCTATTTATTTTGTATACGATTGCCTTTTCTCGACTGTGAAGATGTCATGTCACAAGAAAACCTAACCATTCATTCTGTGACCTATCAATTACGAAATCGGGCACCTGCTGCTCCCACTACGAGGACGGTTAATGCAGTAAATCAACATACTATATATATATATATATATATATATATATATATATATATATATATATATATATATATATATATATATATATATATATATGCTTTAAAAATTACAGTAGATGCACATGACTTCATTAAATAAGCGAATACCAAAGGAAAATGATAGTCAGAAATCCAAGCGCTTTCATCTTTATTAAGACATTGTTAAGGAACGAATGAAATACGGTTGGAAAGAAAGTTATCAGGTAAATAAAAGGATCAAGAACACCAGATGGTTAATTGTCAAAAGGGTAAAAATCAAAAGGATAATCCAGGTTTATCGGATATCAAACGGTCACAAACCTAAACATACATTTAACACTAACAGAAACTACAACGTATCCATATAGTTCGAAACATGTAAAAATTGAATATATTAATTTTGTTGCTTATATTTACTTACAACTTTTTTCATTGTGAAAGCATCGAGTTTAAATAAACCAAGACTTAAATTTAGAACATTTCCATTAACTTGTTTCATCAAGTCAAATAATGGAAATGTTCTAAATGTCTTAGTTTATTTCAACTCGAAGCCTTCACAATGAAAACAGTTGTAGGTAAATATAAGCAACAAAATTTATATATTCAGTTTTTACATGTTTTGGACTATATATGGATACGTTGTGGTTTCTGTAAGGGTTAAATCTATGTTTAAGTTTGTGACCGTGTGATATCCGATAATCCTGGATTATCTCTTTGATTTTTAGCCTTTTGACAATTAACCATCTGGTATTCTTGATCTTTTTGTTTACCTGATAACGTTCTTTCCAACCGTATTTCATTTGTTCCTTAACAATGTCTTAGTAAAGATGAAAGCGCTTGGATTTCTGCCTATCATTTTCCTGTTGTATTCGCTTATATACATACATTGTATATATATATATATATATATATATATATATATATATATATATATATATATATATATATAATGTGTGTGTGTGTTTTTCATCTCGAGGTGAATTCGGAAAGACTTTTGTTTTATTCTGGCGCTGCAACATCTCGAGTGGCTACATTTCATTTGAGTAATGTGTGTTTTATGAATATCTCACACATTTGCTCATTTACATGGACAGTATGTATATATATATAAGTATCATATATATATATATATATATATATATATATATATATATATATATATATATATATGTTTATATCTATGTATGTAAAACTGAAATAACGAAAGTTTAGAACGTGATAAATGCATAAATAAAGGTATAAGCCATAAAGGAAAGTGAAACACCTTTATATATATATATATATATATATATATATATATATATATATATATATATATTATATATATATATACAAACTGCTGGTAAACCTTCTTTTTAGGAGTATGAAGTAGCTGATTTTTGAAGTATTGTATGCAGGATTCATCCATAATTCAGCATTTAGAAATGATCACGGTTTTAATCATTATCTTGCCTTCTCGTGGAAGGTGTCCCCAGTTAGAAAAACTACTAGATGTTAAATGAATTACACACACACACTATATATTATTATATATATATATATTATTATATATATATATATATAATATATAGTATATATATATATAATTGTGTGCGTGTGTTTGTCACTCATATATCATGTGTTTGTGTGAAGATAAAAACTTGACCCTATAGTACACATGGTTGTCGTCAAGCTCTCCTTTACTCTTACGGACATTTATAATTTGATTCTTAAGAATGGCTGTCTAAAATGATTGCTGTTTGTGTATTGAAGAGAGAGGGGGGTTGGATATAGAGAGAGAGAGACTGGTGTATAACTCGTTAATTCCCGGAAAGTATAAACTTCGCAATAATAACGGCAAAACTCTACCGCCGTGTGGGAACCCAAAGAAAATATTTGACCAAAAAAATTAATAAAATAAAAAAAATCATTCATAAATTAACAGAAACATTTTATAAACAATAGCTTGTGTATGCAACATTAATTTTTTTTCAATGTCGCAATACTACCGAAAGGACATTTATCTTTATTGTTTTGTTATTTGATCAAAAATCCTTTTGCCCTTGACGTCAATCGTGATGTGGTGCTGGAACACGACCACACGTTCCATAAATGTTGTCCTCCATAAAGGGTATGGGGACATTTCCCTCCTCGAGGGGAACGTCCCTCCGCCAGGTGAGGACGTCTTTTTGCCCTTCGGTTAGTGCTGCGCTCCCGGAAGAGGGGATGTTCCCCAATCCACAAAAACAGGCGTTTTTCGATCAGGTGCCTTCGCCGGATCACACCGATCCTGAAAGTGCCCTTCACCTTTCTCTCTCTCTCTCTCTCTCTCATTTTTTATCAGTTGCAAGTGTGCTTGCTGATGTTGCTAGTTTTTAGTTTTTGCTTATTTTAATACGAAAATCGAGGCAGTCATTTGCCTCGACGTTGTTTCCAAACATACCAAGGTCTTACAGATAAACAATGCTGAGAGGGTTGGTTCCTGGGAGTAAATGGCGTAGCAGCCACTGCTTCATTCATTCCCCTAACAACCATCTTCGGAAATTCTACACTTTTAGACACCCTGCTGTGTGAAATATGTGTATATTATATATATAATATATTATATATATTATAGATAGATAGATAATTTTTATGCATATATATGCATATATATTTTTTTTGCATATATAATTTTATGCATATATACTTATATGTGTATATATAAATATAAGTGTATATATATGCATGCATTGCGAGTTTACAAAACCACTTACGTAACCTTGAATATGATATGATTATTCCTTTAATAGAGCCTGTAGTATATAAATACATAATTGAAATTTATGCCATTTTGGACTCGTCTTAACGGGGTTCGGTTCCATGAAGTGTCCTCCAACTTTAGCTGGAAATTGTCCGGAGGTCTTTTCTGCTTTTTCTAATTACAGGTCTCGTTTCTTTTCTTATGCGTGTTACCCTTGTTTCCTACTTCAATTTCTTCTCCAGGACTTCTCTATTTTTATCTATGATGACAACATCTGTGTTTGAAGAAGAGGTTATTTGTCTTTTTATTCAGGGAGTGGGAGTTTTATTAATTCATAAGTTTTCTTGACTTAGTCTGTCCCTCCCAGGTACGTCACATCGGAACGTTTATTATGCGCTGTGTGAGGAAATTATTCATGTCTGATTCATTGTTCTGATTGCTATTAATGTTGCAGCTTCATTACATGAAGTTGCAATCATTGATTTTTCGATGTGCAGAGATTTGAGAAGTTTCTCCAGCCCACACCATCTACGCAAACATGCAAACATATCAAGCGTGATGTTTTCAATTCATTCCTCCTCCTCCTCCTCATAGATTTCTTCACAAAGGAATGAAGTGTCTTCACCGATCTATTGACATTCCTCTTGTAACATCAATGAATGAGTTGCGTCTTTGCAGCTTCGCCAGAAACAGGCAAAACTCACTTGTTTGTTCCAAGGTCAAAAGGTATTCCTAGACTTTGGTTTGTTCCGCTCACCAATGGACAGCCTACTGTATAGTACTAAACGCCGAGTGCACAGTACCTAGGAACGTCTGATACTTGACATTATTTTTAATTTATAATCCCATTTTCATTAAATTCGAATTCCATCAGATTTCTTCTTCAACCTACGAACTTCTTGTATCAAATCTCCACATTCCATTGCTTCTCGTATACATCTTTACACTCTCCTTACCAAATTACTGTGTTCTCTGGCCGTCTGAATTTAATTCACCTTATCTGGTTCCATGAAAATTACTATTCTTCATTATTATTGTGTGTGTATGTGTGTGTGCTTGCATGAAATTTACTTTTTTTGTGTGTGTGGCGGCCCAGCGATTGTTTCATAGATGTACTCTCATTCTTGTCCAATATCCAGACGTTTATTCATACAATCCCACTTTTTCTTTTCATTCGGACTATTTCTTCTTAATCTTTTGCAGAGTTCCGTGTGCCTTTGAGGTCTTTATTCATACATTCACGATGTTTAACTTCGATCACATGTTCCTTTGAAAATTCTTTAGTCACTGGAAGGAAACCTTTGTAGTTTTCATATCTTCCAAAGGATCGCACAGAAATCCTTTATATAACAATTTTCCGTTTCAAAATGATTTCGTCTCACGATCTTAGAGATTATTTCAGTTTCTCAATTAACAGTAGATGAAATAGGCGAAATGATAACCGAAAATTTTTTGAAGGACCTTTGCATTTGTCTCTACCGCTCGCAGATGCCGAAGTTACTTGTTCAAAATGTCCCACACATTTATCTCGCACATTTTCTGAGTTTGTCTACAAGATCCCCAAGTTCATCATTTGCTTTGTCAATAGACTCGATTTTTTTCTTGTATTGCATCGTTGATTGTCATTATGTATCCATATTCTCTCTCTCTCTCTCTCTCTCTCTCTCTCTCTCTCCTCTCTCTCTCTCTCTCTCTCTCTCTCTCTCTCTCTCCAAGTTCATCATTTGCTTTGTCAATAGACTCGATTTTTTTCTTGTATTGCATCGTTGATTGTCATTATGTATCCATATTCTCTCTCTCTCTCTCTCTCTCTCTCTCTCTCTCTCTCTCTCTCTCTCTCTCTAAGAATATATTTCTGTTATGAAATATATTCTATTCGAAAACATCGACGGAATGTTCTTTATACGAATTAAAAAAGTAGATCTGATATTGCAAAACAGTAAAAGATTCACGCGAAATGGCAATGAAGGGGTCGAAGAGAGTCGCCCTGTCCTATGGCAATTTCCAATGCCTGAGCCGCTTCTTATTCATTTCACGGCGTGTTTGTTAATAACAGGCCCCAGTCGTCGTCCTCGGGTACCTTGCATAATAACTGTCCAGTGAACTTTAGGGCATGAAATGTCCCAGGCTTCTGCCAAGGTCAGTGATAACATCGGTGATTTTGAGTAACGATAAAGATCCTGCTTTTGGATGCATCTTAATGGCGTTGGATTGCGTGGATGGTTGCCAGGCAGGAAGAAGGAAATTCATTTTTATTCTTTCTTTGTGTGTTGATGTAGATTTCTAAAAAAATAAAAAAATAAATCTGATGTGGTTAAGAATACAGTAGTATCATTCCGCAGTGCTTACTAGAAAAACTGCTAGGTAAAATGTAAATTATGGTTGATATACATACAAACATACATACATACACAAACATACATACATACATACATACATGCACACACACATATGTACGCACAAACAGACACGCACATATATGTGTGTGTGTATATATAAGTGATTCACGAAGATATGGAACGTGATGAATGTATAAATAAAGGCAAATGCCACCCCGTTCTTTCACTTTTTCTTCGTGGTCTTTGCCTTATATATATATATATATATATATATATATATATATATATATATATATATATATATATATATATATTATATATATATATATATATATATATATAAACTTATTTACTTTACTCATTTTCCCCCTCAGTAATGTCTTAAGAAAATGGTATCTTTATGGTTTTTACAAGACTTACGAAAGCGGTTGCAGCTTCAATCCCATCTGCCGTCTCGTTACAACCCTAAACAATCGACTAACTACCATGTTTAAGTTCTCTCTCTCTCTCTCTCTCTCTCTCTCTCTCTCTCTCTCTCTCCGTCTCTCTCTCCTCTCTTTCTCTTTAAAAGAGGATCTCCCCATGCATCCAAGCCGTAGGGAAAAAGTGTCCTTAATTAATGCACCTCACGTGGGCATTACTGAGGGTGTTCGCAATGTCTCTTCGGCCCCTAGCTGCACCCACTTTTTAGCCATTTACTTCACCTCCATTCCCGTATACTTTCTTTAGTCATCTGTGTTACTTCTTAATGCATCTGTGGGATTTTCTCCTGGTTCCACTTTTAAGTCTTTGTACTCCATTTTCGATCTCTCTAGTTTGTTGTCCAGCCATTTTCAACTCCCTCTTTTCCAGTCTTGAGAGCTGAATGGCCGAAAGTGCCCCAGCGCTTGGCTTGACGGCCTGAATTTCACAAATCATCTTGGAGAAGCGCGGTCAAACCATCTCAGGACAGGAGACCAGTCTTTCTGTTACCAGCACTGTACTACTTGAACGTATCTTTATCTTTACTACGTTACTATATCGTTTTGTTATAATGTGTTCACTAGACACATTATAACAAATTCGATGAAGCAGAGGCCATTTGAAGCAAGATCATACCTGGATTTCCATTTGGAATGACTGAACTTTCGCATGAGTCAAGTCGAAAAGATCATTGTACCACTGAATAGAAGACGCATTCGTGATGAAAGGAGAAAACAGCGAAGAGATTGTAACTGGATAGAAATATAATGTATAGATTATTACATAAAGAAACTGCAATACAGTCAGAAAAGCGAATAAGTGCATGGCACTTCCAAGTACTAATGATAGTAGAAGGTAACTAACAATAATAGTAAGAATCTCCTGCCAGAGTCTCAAAGACAACGTGCCTTTGTGACACGTTGAATCAACGGTGTTTTTAGATCATTATAAGAACTTAGCTTTTTTGAGACAAATAACTGGAATGAACTGAATTTTATTTGAAATTTGACCTTTTCACCCCAGTTCAGGCCTCACGACGAAAAAATGTGTGCTATAGTCAAAGCTCTCTCTGTCCTCCCCACTTTTTCAAAATGCACTACAGTTTCAACCCTTTTTTATGTCATCCACAAAATTAATTATTTATTTCTTTTATAAATTATAGTGCAGCTTTTAAAGATTGTGGATTATATTAATAATAATAATAATAATAATAATAATAATAATAATAATAATAATAATAATAATAATAATAATCCAACAAACTTCTGCTCAGGTTTTTGTTGTGCACTGTTGCTATTTGTCAAATTATTAAGAAAAAATCTAAATAATTTACTGAAATAATAGGTACGTTGTTCGCGTTTAGTTAAGAGCAAAGTATCCGTACTACAGTTATTATATTCAGGAGTAGTCTATATATAAAAACATTTCTGGGTCCAACGAAGCCTTGTGGAGGAGTGGACAAGGTTCAAGAGTTAAAAAAAAAAAAAAGGAGTGCCCAACGGACACTGTACTGTCAGTCTTCATAACATGAGTTGGTTGGTTATTTCCAATGAACTTATGATTGTTATCTGGTATGAATATAGGATGCTGGCGACTTTCGCTAACTTTAATTAAACCTGTTTTAAACCCCTTTGAGCTGTACATTTGGTATAATAATAACGTTCGTGGTTGAATGATAATATTAGATGCTGGTGACTTTCGCTAACTTGTATGGAAGGAACCTTTGTTTAGATCGGTTGGATAGTTTATTTACAATAATAAATGTAATGTTCGTGGTTGATTTTTCGTGCGCGGGAGAAGCGTATCGAGAGTGACTCCTAGTTGCAAGAATAGTGCCTCAATAATAATCTCTCCTATCTGGTACTCAAACTGGCGTGATTTTCAACATATGTCCGATATTGTCGTTAACTTGATGGAAGCTGCCACCGGCCTTTGCTACGCATCCCCTTTCACTCGTGTGCTGCTAACCTATCGCCGTCAGCTGAGCCGCCACATTCCCTGATAATAATTGTTCTTGGTACAGTCCTTTTAAAGAACGATGTACTTTTACTGTTTACTATTATTATTAATTTTATTATTATTATTATTATTAAACACGCTAGCGGTGCGTTCACCCAGATATGCACACGCATACAGAAACAATAATATTATATATATATATATATATATATATATATATATATATATATATATATATATATGTGTGTGTGTGTGTGTGTGTGTGTGTGTGTGCAGATATTAGTGTTTGAATATGTACACTGAAAATATGAAATCTGCAGAGTAATATCAGTTATTCCTTTTGCCTATTATAATAAGATTGGTAAAGCTCAGAGGTTACAGTATAAGAAAACTTTTGGACGACTTTCTCGCCTGTCATTAAAACAAAACAAAAAATCTCGTTGTTTTAATGCCGCCGTCATTTGGCGAGATTGGGTTTGTTACCTGCATTCAAAGAAACATACTTTCCACATCAATGTTGGTATTGAAGAGCATTTAATGCAATGAGCCCAAAACAATATAATTGCTATGAAGATTTGAAACTGTCCCGCCAGTCTTTCTGGATTGTCATGTTATACAAAACGACCACGATCATGGAGGAGGCAGCAGCGGACAGGGTCAGGATGTTGTTTGGCTTTGTGCTGCCTCGTACTTTTCTAACATTACGGCCCAATCCTATGAATTGCATCAGCTCTGCGCAGCAGCTGGAGGTGTGTTGGTGGAATAGCCAATCATTGGTAAGCATTGTGGGGGCTCGGTTTTCCCTGGCCAATCAAAGGACCCCAACAGCGTTGACGTTCAGACTCCAGTGGCAATTTCCACTCGATGTACGCTACTGAAACTGAGTAAAAGTTCATTTTTGCTGTAAATTGCTATTGTGATCTCTTGTTTTATAATGAAATTGTTAACTGCAAAGTATTATGTATTCGGCTCGCTTGTTATTTAAGCATGACAAGAGACGGTAGGTAAGAAAATGTTTTGAGAAGAAGGGAGGTAACGCGGATAGCGAGCGCTGGGAACTCAACGAGGAGCGTCGCGCGCGCAGGGATGTGACGTCACTGCAGAAGGTGCGCATGTGTTGGGGTTGCAAATAAAAGAGCGAAGCACCCCATCCGTAGCCACACTTCATCCTAGTGGTCCAGAGAAACCAAGCTATGGTTATATCTCTATAGTGCATACACCTTACCAGAACTTGTAATACGACTTTGTCGGCAAAGATGGTCATCACCAGTAATAACGTTGAGGACGTCGTCATGAATAACTCTAAGTAAGTAACGCGCCCTGTTTATAAACTCGTCGCTCGAGTCTGTCGCATTGCGAAACTAAACTTGTGGTCGTCGTCCGCATCCTCACTCAGCCTGTGTGGATCAGTCTCCATTTCAACCAGCGATTCGGATGTCTGATTTCTGAAACGTTCGCCGTCCCTCTTACGTGGAGAGATTTTCTCTCATTCGAAATCATTATTTTTTCCGAGTTGTGTTTATAATGTAAGTGCAGAGTCTTGGTACGTTTTCATATCATTAATAATTCATTAGATTGCTTTGAATCGTGTCAAAGAAGCCTAGTTAATTATTAATGATATTTATACTTACCAAGACCTCTGCACTTACATTATAAACACGAATCGGAAATAATATTGACTTCGAATGAAAGAAAATTATCATTTCTTCGGCATATCAAAATAAGTTTGTAACCAACTCCAGACTTGGCTTTGCCCGCACATTTTTCGTCGACTTATTACTGAATTGTAAAAGTTCAAAAGCGACTGTCCAATCTTTACGAAGTATTTGCTGTGTATCATAATTATTTATTAACTATGTTTTGACGTTAGCTATACGTCATATTTAGTTTCTTTTTTGCTTTAGTGTTTCGGGTTTCTTGCACGAACTTTAAACAGAAGGGGATTCAACGTAAAGCATCTCTCTTTTATTGCCATTTATTGTTTGCTGGTTTCTTATCAGTTTTATGCATTTAATTCAATGTAATCTCAATAGCAGCCACTGATAAGAATCTTATCTCTCACCCGCTCTTTGTGAAAATTCTTGATAGATTATTTCCGCGGTAGTTGAAAATCATTCTAGTATTCATTAGAAAGATTTGTATCATGTCTGGCCATACGAAGATATATAATTTCCTGAAGCTGTAATGAGTACGGAAGCCCGTACTGGGTGAGAAAGTACTTCCTTGCGTGAACGTTTGAGGAGTGGTTGTTTGCATCAGCCAAGTCAGCGTCGCCTTTGCCTTTGTTAAATGTTGGGGTCCTCCCGTGCACGAATAGATGATCTTGCTTTCATCGTTTTTCTCCATAAGGCTTATGTTTAGTTGGTAATTTAATGTAATATTTATTATCGACATAATGTATCTGTAACAATATTGGTAAACATATTCTAAAGGGTCCACAATAATAAAAATTTTAAAAGTTCGTGTATAATTTATAAACGCTTTATGAAAGCTTTCGAACCCTTCTTTGGCTTTTATCTTCAGGCTGAAGATGAAAGCTGGGAAGGGTTCGAAAGCTTCTATGAAGTTTTCATTAATTATACACTAAATTTTATAATTTTTATTATTGTGGAGCCCTTACAACATTATATATACTCTCGTGATAGTTTTTTTCCCATTTAGTAAACATGTTGGATCTGAAATCTACGGGAAAATATCTCCTTGTTTTATTAAATATCATTTGTTCATATGCTTTCGACACCATATTCTTTTTTTTTTTTTTCATTTTTAACGATTATAAGTCATATAAAACGGCAACATAAATCGTCTGTTCTACAGTCCTTTTCTTTCTTAAGAAACTGGTAGCTCCACCGCCAACTAAGAACTGTAATTCAAGACAGCTTTAGGGAATTTTTGGGTGGATAGCAGGTATACGATAGAAACAGGTTTTGTGTTTAGCAGTATTATAGCAGAGACGATGAAAGATAACCATCAGCCAGTCGAACTGGAGGCGGTGGGGCGGGTTGGTTGAATAGGTGTGGCAGGTGTTCTGTACCTCACTGGGCGCGTGGAAATTTCCTCGCTTCCTCCTCGGACGCGAAAAGGGAAAGTAAAAAAAAATCTCTCTCTCTCTCTCCTTAAGTATGAGATGTTTGCATCAACTGTCGATTCATTCCTTCTTAGATTTATATTTTGACGGGGTTTAGAAAGAGTTTGTTACGACCATAGAGGTTGAGGCGAGAACTTTTCTTTCTCCACGGCGAAATCGTACAGTTACTGATTAGTCATTTTGGGCTATATTTGTCAGAAATTGTGTCATTTGGATGTTCGGGTAATAGAACACCCACGAATGAGAGTTCTTCGTTTCATCCAAACAATGATGCCTTTACCCTGTATTCCTTTCTTATCTCAAAAACTAGATAACAACACTCCAAAGGCCTAGTTTGTGAGGGGGGGGGGAGATAAATATTCGTTATCTGTTATAAATTCGCTTTCTTGTTCGTGAAACCTTTTGTCTTATTACTTCCAGCTCGCCCTCAGATTTCTAGATAGAAGCTACAGATATTCTGATTTGGACCATCCGAGGCATCAAGGACATCGAGAAACATTTAGGGAATAATAAAAAGTCGAATAGTCTCTCGTTGTCGGAGAAACTTAGGGAACAGTGCATGCTGGGAGATTGGGGAAGAGACGCGGGGATGGGGGTGTTGGGGGATTCTCCACAGCTGCATCTGAAGGAAGGGTATAAAACGATTGTTGGAGGCGAAGTGAAACCACAGTCCACCGACGGCCGCCTGCCTCTCTCGCGCTCCCCGCCAACCCGACCCCATTCCTCCTCCCTTTCTACCCTACGGACATAGCCACCCCTCGCCCTTAGAGCAATCTGTTACTACTTCAGTTCCTTCCCTCTTTGAGTGTTGAATTTTTGTTTTCCGCTGTCTGTGCCTGTCCCAGAAACTTACCCTGAACTACTCCACCCAGTGTTATCCCTGTGAATCCGCTGTGATATCGAAAGAGGTCGGTGAGACACTTCTGACACACCTGTTAGTACACCGCTCGCCCACGTCATTGCATCCCCCGTGGCCTTTAGGATTATTTACCATACGAGCGCTACAGGGTGTGGACGAGTTTACACTATATATTAATTTTTTGTAAGACATGCGAAGGATACCGTGTGATGTAATCGAAGGACATCGAGTTTGTTGATAGCGCTACCGAAAAACACTTGGTTACGAGAAGTGGTTATAATTCTTCCAAAAAGTGGCATTAACTAGTGGCCTTAAGTCAAGCTAAACCAAAGTGCCTTTAGTACTGTTATGTACAGCAGGTGACCACAGAACAATATTCCAAAATGATCTTCGCTTTTCGTAACTGCAAACGTCTTTATTTTAGGTATAGTAGAAGGTATAAATTCTCTCTCTCTCTCTCTCTCTCTCTCTCTCTCTCTCTCTCTCTCTCTCTCTCTCACACACACACACACGCACACACAGAGCGTGATACGTGTCTGTTAAGCACTTATTCGTTGATAATAAAATTCACCATGCCAATATATCAGTGTAATCCTAGAGTTTTCACAAAATTTTTGGTAATGATTGTTTTGACAAAGGGTCAGGTTCATTTATTTTATACCGTGTTTAAAAAATAGTATTGGAAAATGTTGTGCTAACTCAATTGCATTTCTATTACAGACTGAACAGCTTCATTTATGAGGCTTCCAAGAATGCTGCTGAAGTGAACAAGAAGAACCTTGAATTCCAAGTTCGATCCCTCGGCGTTGCCCATGGCAAACTTAACAACCTTAAGCCAAAGGTGAGTGGTCCATACTTACCTTTACGAACCCCACTTATGTCTACGCCCAACCCCGCAATTCCCACCCCTTCCGCTCCTCTCCTCTCTCTGTCTCTTCGGTCATTATGTCCCAGTCCTCGTCTCTCTCTCTCTCTCTCTCTCCCCGTAAAAGTTTGAGCATAATGTTTATTATTATTATTATTATTATTATTATTATTATTATTATTATTCAGCTCATTTGAGTTGCTTTCGCTTATGAATCCTCTCTCATATTATGGGTTGTCCACTGACAATCATTCTTTTCTGTTTCATTGTATTGAGTTTATTATATTTCTTTTTCTTTTTCTAGGTGCGATCCTTTGTGGAGGAGAGTGCCCGACTCTGTCAGCCTGCCAACGTCCACATCTGCGATGGCTCTGACCGCGAGTTTCGTCACCTGTTGAACGTGATGCAGCAGGCTGGGATGATTGAGCCTCTGCCTAAGTACACTAACTGCTGGCTGGCTCGTACTGACCCAGGCGACGTGGCCCGTGTCGAAAGTAAAACTTTCATCGTGACGAAGGACCGCCGTGAAACCATTCCCTCCCCCAAGGAGGGTGTCAAGGGCCTCTTAGGAAACTGGATGTCCCCTGATGACCTGAAGCAGGCCGTCCAGGAACGTTTTCCAGGATGCATGGCTGGCAGAACCATGTATGTGATTCCCTATTCCATGGGTCCAGTAGGTTCTCCTCTGTCAAAGATTGGTGTTGAATTGACTGATTCCCCTTACGTCGTTGCTTCAATGCGCACTATGACCCGAATGGGATCCGTTGTACTGGATACCCTTGGAGAAGAGGACTTTGTCAAGTGCCTTCATTCTGTAGGATGCCCACTTCCACTCAAGAGGGAGTTAGTCAACCAATGGCCTTGTGATCCAGAACGCACCATTGTGACCCATGTGCCTGATACAAATGAGATTATTTCATTTGGATCGGGCTATGGTGGAAATTCTCTCTTGGGTAAAAAATGTTTCGCCCTTCGAATTGGTTCAACTATTGCCAGACGTGAAGGATGGCTGGCAGAGCACATGCTTATCCTTGGAATAACAAATCCCCAAGGAGTTAAGAGATATATTGCCGCTGCATTCCCATCTGCCTGTGGCAAAACTAACTTGGCAATGATGACTCCGTCTCTGCCTGGATACAAAGTGGAGTGTGTTGGCGATGACATTGCGTGGATGAAATTCGATGACGATGGAATTCTCCGAGCCATCAACCCTGAAAATGGTTTCTTTGGAGTAGCCCCTGGTACCTCGATGCAAACTAATCCTGTTGCCATGAAGACAATTCTTTCCAATACACTCTTCACAAATGTAGCCAAGACCAGTGATGGAGGCGTATTCTGGGAGGGCCTAGAAAAAGAAATTGCTAATAATGTCACCATTACATCTTGGCTGGGAGACACCAACTGGACTAAGGAGTCAGGCAAACCTGCAGCGCATCCCAACTCGAGATTTTGCACTCCCGCTGCTCAGTGCCCCATCATTGACCCTGCGTGGGAAGATCCTAAGGGAGTGCCCATTTCAGCCATCCTCTTCGGTGGCAGGAGACCACAAGGAGTACCTCTTGTTTATGAGGCATTTGACTGGAAACATGGAGTACTCATTGGTGGAGCCATGAGGTCGGAGGCCACTGCTGCAGCAGAGCACAAGGGCAAGGTGATCATGCACGATCCATTTGCTATGAGGCCATTCTTCGGTTACAACTTCGGTCACTATTTGCAGCACTGGTTAAGCATGGAGAACAGAACTGACAAGCCCCTTCCCAAAATATTCCACGTCAATTGGTTCAGAAAGGACGAAAAAGGCCGTTTCATCTGGCCCGGATTTGGTGAGAATGCCCGCGTCTTGGACTGGGTTTTGAGGCGCATTGACGGCGAAGATATCGCCGAAGAGAGCGCGGTGGGACTTATTCCGAAACCAAATACCATTAAAATGGAAGGTCTGGAAGACCAGAACATTGACATGGATGAACTCTTTAGCCTCCCAAAGGACTTCTGGCAGCAAGAGGTTCGTGATATAGCTAAGTATTTCAGTGAACAACTGGAAGAAGACTTGCCCAACGAAGTGAGGGAAGAGCTGAAGAGGCTGGACAAGCGCGTCGAGAAGCTTTAGAGTAGCTAGCTATCGCTGAGAAAGGTTTTGAATCATCGGGAAGCGCTGTTTTTGCAATGACAACACCATCAGTGTGAGCTCGGATTACATCACTTGCATAGCAACACTGCGCCGCATAAATGAATTTTGCTCATTTTTTTCTCCAAAGGGAAATCGTTATGAATACCCACAGAAATCCCAAGTGTCTAAGTCGTCATCTCTTAACGGAAAATTGTTCACATTAGCCATGATGATGATGATGGTATTAAATTGTTCTCGGTTTCCGAAGGGAAATTGTCAAAGAATTGCTTCCAACCTTTGCTACAAATTTGTCATTCATATCAGTCAGTCATCGTGTCCCCCATTCATAAAGCAAAATACGCATGAATAACCTCCCTCCCTTTAACATAATCATAAAGCAATGCAATATTTTGTGATACGTAATTTTAGTAGCATAAACACTGTTGTTCCTTCTAAGTTCACCCCCTCAGCTGAGCTGAGTTTTTATGTTGCGTGGGTTGTACTACGCTCTTTTTTTAATGTTTATTTTGTATATATCTATCTGCTGATTATGGGAGAATGTTGATCTAAGTAACAAGATATCAATATTATTTTTATATACGATCATTTTACTTTGTTTGCATAACCTCTTATTACCATTAAGAGAAAAGAGCTTGACCAAACATCCTCCATTCCACTTTGCGGACCACAACAGCTCCAGCTACGGATTTCAAAACAGACTTGTGCTGAACGAAGGAAGACGAACCGAAAACACGGCACACACCACAAGTGACAACAGAATGTTGCCAATCGGTGTCCATAGACGATATTTCAGACTTAGAGGTTTGCTCAGGCACTGTAATGTAACAGCACAAAGACCTTACACAATATTCTGAACTCACTCATAACACTAATGGTGAATGACGTTTCGATCGTCATACGAAAGATTGTCGTTCAATCTGTAGAAGTCGTATCCACATTCACAAGATGAAGAAATTAATGGAAGGTTGGTTCCTAAAGATTTCTGGTTCTGTGCTGGCACACAGAGCAAGGATCATTATGGAAGGAGGAGTTACGAAGGCGTATCCGTACTACTATTACCTACAGTTGACTTACTGGGAAAATGAACAGTCCCCACACACACAAGGATCATAGACAAAATGGGAAAACGAAGGCTCGACAACAAAGCAAATCATGTCTTGATGAACTTTGGTTCTGACCAGACGAACATATTGTTCAAGATCTGAACTGATGAAAAGTTGAGAGGATCCACTTTTGCTTTAACAAACGGCTTTCCCGCACAATACCATGTTCCTTATCACTGAAGTTTTCTGAGCCTTGTGTTCATCTTTATTTCCTTTGAAAGGTACCTGCGAATGTGTTATCACCATTACTGTGATTTACATCGTCTTTGATAACAGATGATATGCAGATAGATTAAAGAATATGTTGTAAGGCCGAACTTGTTTTTTTAGACAAAGGTTACCCTTCAGTTGGAAATGAAGGTACGTGATCTGATGTCATATTAACAAGGAATCTCTCTCTCTCTCTCTCTCTCTCTCTCTCTCTCTCTCTCTCTCTCTCTCTCTCAACTTTAATCTTTCCTTAAAATGTGAACACGTCAACAGTAACTTGAGTAAGAACCCACAAGGACTCAAACGGCCCTGAACCCGTGAGTTGGAAGCAAATGACGGAATTAAGCAAAGACCACTTGACCGATAGAATTCTTAATCGACTGCCGGAGAGATAGAGAGAGAGAGAGAAAGAAAGAGATCTGGTGTATACCAGTGGCCAAGGTCTTCCTCTTTTTCCCTCTCTTTTTCTCTCCCTTGCTCTAGCTCTCATGTTTACGTGCTGGTAAAGTTCAAAGCAGCGAACTCTCCGTTTCACGGACTGACTATCTTACGTAGCAGGATGTTGCGTCACCTCCCAAACTGGGCGGCTGTTCTTGATGATCTGGCACGAACGATCGCCATTACTCATGTTTTCTTGACCGGTCATTTTATCCCCTTCCCTGATGGTTCAATATAATTCGTGAAGTAACATTAAGGAAAAAAATCCTTTACTTTATCAGTGTGACAGGCAGAGCGATTAGCGAAATTTATATATCAAATATTTTTATCAATAAAATATCAGTTTGATCACTCGCTTCCTATTCTGCTTAGATTACATAAAAAAAAGCTCGTGCGATGCCTTCTTATTCTTGTATGAAATCATTCGTTGATCTTGACGCAGAGGATTTTCATCTGATTAATGTTATTTGCGTGAACCTCCAATTCCATGATTCGCTCCGTTAAATAATGAACTGTCAAATCGAACCGAGTCGACATCAAGCATGATGGCGTTTAATATCCTCGCGATCTGTTCACGTCATTTAGAAAAAAAAATCGGATTTTTGTTTATTGTAAGACAACGACAAGGCAAATCTGTTGGATAAACAATCTAGCAAGAATGTTTTGACATCGAAAATTTCTGCAAGTATTTCTGGCCTCTATTTAAAAGATATAGTTAATCCGTGTTCAGTCATAAAGTTGTTTCATTTAATGTTATAAGATGGCGTTACGCTAACTGAGGTCATCTTAGACGAAGAGGCATTTTTATTGCCAAATGCGCTGTGGTAAGGCAGGTAAGTAAACTTAACGGGAACACAAAGTTGCTTTTAAAAAACTAGTGAAAAATAAGAGCCTGACGTTGACTGCCATGATGCCTTGCTGAGATGAGCTTTGCTTTTCCTACGGTTATTTTAGTTTTAGAACCAAGTGCTTCTTGTGTTAAAAACAAGCGTTTTAAAAAGTTGAATTGCTTTAGAAAGGAACTTCGAAAACTTGAAAGTTAACTTATTATTTGCATTGAATACAAGATTTTTAAACTTGGAAATATATTTAAGTACAACATTTGCTTTGAAAGAAAACTATAAAGCCATCATTCTTTGTTTTAAAATCAAGGTTTTTGAAGACTTGAAAACATTAATTTTTTTGCTTTGATAACAAAGTTTCAAAACTTGAGACAAAAATATTTTTGGCTTTGATAATGTTTTAAAAATTAAATATTATATTTTTAAATTGATGAGGTTTTAAATTAATTTTACTTTGAAAACAAGGTGTTGAAACATGAGCAAATTTCACCCGAGTTGAAACCAGCTTCCTAAAACATAAAACCTTAACCTACAGATTATAGCTCACATTAAAAACCACTTTTTTTTTTATTAGAAACTTAAAACTTGACCTGCCTCTCGTCCTGGAAAAAAAAAAAAAAAAAAAAAAAAGTTTTTAACGCCTAAAAGTTGACTTACAACTTCCCTTGACGACAACTACTTCTTCACAAAGAACTTGAGGACGCATTATTCTGATCAAAGGGTAACTAATTCATTTTTTCCACGCGTGCCTCAATGGAAGGTCTTCATGAATTCACGCTAGCCTTGCTTGATTCGCTCAAGTGCTTTGGCTGTTGTGATTGTCTTGCTTCCCGCTTCACTTAGACGCGTTCTCTTGTCTCCTTACTTCTTGTTCATCCTCCCTTTCCATTTTCTTTCTTAGCTTTCAGCTCTTCATTTATTTTATGAGATGTTTTCCTTTCACTGAAATTTACCAACATTTGGTATTGCTGTTGCCGTGTTGTCAGAATACCGCTAATATTAACCCCCACTAACAACAATATTGATAACTAGCACAATGGTAAACTTCACTGTTGTCGTTATCCTATAGCTTCTAATTAATCATTGTTAGCATAGTTGGTATATTAGTGTCGGTAGTAACCGTGAAGTAGCATGATCCCGCAGAACCCAAAACTAACAAACTAACTTTTCCTGGACCTTGCAGTTTGCCCGGAGACACCATTTATATCAGTGGTTCCCTTGCATGTGACAGAATGCAGGAGGACATGTATGTATAAAATCATGGGTTGTATACATGCTACTTGGGTCATGCTTGGGAGTGGGTCATGGACAAGTATCCTGTATGAAAAGTAGGTAACGACCAGAAAAGGTTTGGGAACCACTGATTTACACCATATCTTTCTGCAGCCTGTTGCCGCTTAGACAGCTTTAGATTATAACCATAGTAAGTTTATTTCTGCCTACGTTCTGTGGAACGTTACATTTGCAGCTGGTACTTCAAACGAGGACCGTGCCAGTTTTCCTCTCCTTTCCTCGCTAGTATGTGAAGTAAAGTCAAAAAGGTAAGAATTTAATCGCAAAGGCAGCCATTTAAGCATAAATGTTGTAGTTTTGTTTTAAGGAAACACACTTATTTTGAGAGGAGGCTGTTGGATGGACAGCCTTGTGTTCTTTGGTAGCCTCAGGCCAGAAGGAGAATGGAGCAAAGAATTGAGAAGGATAAAGGGGATCGATAAATTTTGAATCGAGCTTCTGCTGAAGTTGAAGAAATATATAAACATTGACGTTTTATTGATCAAGGAATAATCGCGCTCAGTAACGTCATGTTTCTTTGGAGTTAATGGTCACTTCACTTGCTATAAAAGAGCTAGTTTGAATCCTAAATATTGGTAACGAAAAAATATGCATTGTAAAGCACTTAACGGACTTCAATGTCCATATGAAAAAGCTGCCGTATGTTGCATACAGTCAAAGTAAAGAAAAAAAATCTAGAAACTATTTCGTGTTTTATGTTTATGGAAAGTCTAACTTCCATGCTGACGAGCATTTAAACTACAGAGTAGTTTCGTAATAGAGTTCTCTCTAGACTCAAATTTGAACCACATAGTTCGTGGTTGTAAATGCTCTCAGTGACGTCAACACTTACCCAACGCCGTCATATTCTAAAGTTGTCCCTGATATGTGATTGAACCCATTTGCGTTTTTATGTCTTTGTTATCTTTTGTTGAAAGTCTAACATTCGAATATTATATGAAGTAATTAAATTCAACACGTCAACAGTAACTTGTGTCGAAAGTGTTCCTGACATGCCAGAAACAATCACGGGTATTTATTTGGTGTTTTGTTGGTATTCTCGTGAATGTCAACTTGCCTTGGATAAAAACTAACCAAGTTGGATTTCATTTGCATCTTTTTCCTTCAACAAACTGAGAACCCAGCTCGTTAGTATGCGAGTCTCTCTCTCGTTGATTTGAAGTAATTAAGCTCCTTTTTAGTGTAGTGGAATTTGATTATCGGCCAGGTTAGGGTTTTTGTCCCATCAAATTATTAAAAAACATATCTTATCGTTGCAAACCCTCCATGATTTTGAGACCCTGAAAGTGTCTGCTGCTACTTAAACATCTCCATGTTTAGGAAATCTGTCGGATATAACATTTTCCTTGACCCCTTTCCCATCATTCAAGAAAACTGGTCAGTCGCTTCGTGCGAGATTCTAGGTCAAACCTGTCATCCTCCTTCAGGGTTAGGTTGCAACAGGTCCTTAGATTACCTGTCCTTCAGCCAACCCTCACCTCACATATAAAGTAGTTTTGTTTCTCGATGGTGATATGTTTTAGTTTTCATACCATGGTCCTTGAGATGTTTCTCTCTATGAAGATAATCTTCTTCTTCTTCTTCTTCTTCCCAAAACACCAGAGAGGTCAGTCCAGTTTAATTCACTGGCCAGTGAGACTCGCAGACTAATGTTCCCGTGTAACCCCGTCCGCGGGGACGGGTGTTAGGTTTCAACTTTGAAAAAAGATAATAATATCCCTACATTTTAGAAGATAAAGGATTAGCAATAGTCACTGAAAATGGTGGTAGGGATAGAGCCCCGTTATTCATGTCTATTGAGAGAAATACATTTACTGGTTGCCTTGTAAACTCTGGTCCTTTAAGCATCTGCATGAGCACACAGATTCGCTAGTGTTTGAAAACCATAGGCAGACCGATTTTGATATTCATGACCGGAAATTACTAGATGTAGGCCATCAGACTATCCGTATTTCAAACTAAGTTTAAATTAAAAACCAGCTGCGCTTTGGCATAATCGTTAATCAGTTTTGGTCATATGCAGTCTGTTCTTATCAGTTGCAGTACTGTTCTTTTAATCAATTGTTGTCTTGACCTGCACCCATCGTTACCGTACAAAAGTCTCTCAGAATATATTTTCGCCCAAGAAATTCTCTCCTCATTCATAGTTCTCATGCAATCAAGTAGTCCGTCTGTCAGATGAAGCCGATTCACTGTCATTTGCGAATACTGCTGAAATTCAACTATTTCAACCGCTGGTTGGCTTTCACTATCGTGTTGAAGTTTTTTTCTGATTGAGACATGACTCATTTTTTCAACGGTAGAGTTGTATCCAAAAATTCAGAAAATTATCTAACAAAAAATAAAAATACATTGAACCCTCGCGTTTCTGAGGAAAAAAACTGCTATATTTTCAAGGTAATAATATATAGGATCTTAAATTGTTGCTTTAGAAGGTCGCTCTGATAAAAATATATTTTAGATCCATTGGCGTTATTCCATCAACCAAGGCTACTTCCATGAAATCAGATTTGTTCAGACACGAGTACGAACGTAGCTACACTTTCATATGACGCGGTCGGTCCCAAGTGATTCATCAAAAGCTGCCTGACCAATCTCCGCGAAATCGTTCTCAGATTGGCGGAAAGAATCCCATAAACGAACAGCGAAAACACGGCTTCGTCTCTGATTCCCCCTGGATTCCTTACATCCACCCTTTTCTATAGCTTAAATGTCCCCAAGAGCACAGTTAAACTAGGTTTACTGAAAAAATGCACTTCATTGTCTGTGAATTTGAGTCTTCCTCTTCATCTAATCAGCCATGAAAGGAAAATTGAGAGTGCAGGTTTTAATGATGTAACAGGAAGAAAAGCTCGCAGTTAAGAATTGCGTTTAATGGAAATGGGCCTCAACTCATTCAAAGTACATACATACTTTTCACCCATACCACGGATACACTAAATAACCCGCTCAGTTATCTGAATATTGGACGATATTTGTTGCATTGAATTCCAAACCAATTTTTTTTTTTTTTTGCACATCCTAGAACCATGTCGTGCGTAGTATTGGCCTGCAGTTGCGTGAGGACTGGTCCCCATCTGTAATGCAGCAATACCATCATCCACTTTTCTGAACGCTGATATTTCTTACGATGCCGACCTGGATAACAGTAGTATAAAGAAGTCTGGACTAGCTTCAGAATATTGGTGTAGGCAATATCTGAAAACCCCTGTGTAATTAACAGCTGTTAGTCCAATTATAATGAAAAAAAAATAAAGCTCAAAGTGGACCTTCATTCAGGGTTTCCCCAGCCAAATTTATCCAAGTGGGCGATAGTTCTTTTATTTTCACACGTTTACTTTTTTCCTTCTTTTTATACCTTAACAAAATCCGCCTGTAATTTACATTTATTGTTCATAGTACAATTTTAAAGGTTCATCGACCGTAAGGACTTATAACATCTAAAACAATTTGAAAGATGGTGGAAAAATAGGTTACCTTTTGAAACCTAGTAATGCCAACAGTATTCGAGTCACGTTGGAAAAGGAAAACATGGAGGGAAAAAATTACAAAATGTTCCCTTTTTCTGAAAGAATTAACTGCCGTAAACTAAGCTGCTAAAACAAATGATGTGAATAAATTTGTTTTGAATGTACAGGTAACCCCTAACCCAGGCTGTTGTGGGGAAGGTGTATAGTAAGTCCATGCGTAGAAAAGGTCTCGTTTTCTACCTTCGGTGCGCAGGTCCTGTTGCACTTCCGGTTTGGTCACTCGTGCTTGGAAGTATTGTTGAGTGTAAAACTTTATCCGTCATTCCACTATAGGCCAGGCTAACAAACGTTTCATACTTAATTATTTTCATTACTGTTTATGCAAACTTCATCAACCAAGGAGTACTGACAGATGAACATGCAATGGCGACCGGTGAGATTCTAATTGAAAGAAAGGAACGTTCTGGAATTACAGTTAACCTTAGGGCCGCTCACTCTACTGCTTGTTAGCCGTAGTTCTGGTGGTTATTAATTTATTAATTTTTTTTAATTCGAAATGTGTACCTACGCGTGAATTAAAAAGGTGTTTGAAGGCGCCGAGATTGCCCTTTACTTTTCAGCATCACTAAAAGTAACAGGCATTAACAGGTGTGTATAGGCCGAACTTGCCATCCAGTAGTGTATCGGTGATCATGTCTGTTGCATATAGGTGCGCATTGTCGGTAGTCAGTATCCAGGAGTCTGGATTTACTTGTTACCATTTTTGGCAAAACTGAAGGACACTATCGCGGTCTGGTTCCCGCCTGTCGCAAATCGGGATGTTTACCACATTTGCTTTGTTTTTTGTTTGTCGTTTGTGTATGTTTACAATATTTACCGGCTTTTATTTATGTTTGTACAGACTTTCCCCAAAGGGCTGGTACTAAACAAGGCGCCCATATAGCCCAAGAACTGGTAGTTACAGAACCAGAGTGGCGCGGTTAGTCATCAGTTTTACCCAATTTTTAAATAGCTACAGCCAAGACGCTCATTCTTTCTTAAAGGCTGTTGAAGCAAAACGTATTGCACTGATAGTTTCCTTTCCATATGAACCTTTTCCGAAATTATCGTCGGTATAATCATTGGTATCTTTTCTTGTTTTAAAATTCTTTTATTTGAGGACCCTCCAGCCAGACCCACTTTGGGCACGTCAGATGGGCCCCTTTATTTCTTCGATTGGTGATCATACCTTCGTTGGGTAACTTGAGTCTCAAATTCATAGCTGACTTTGAGAATATATGTAAGGATAAACGCACAACGGCCAGTGTCTTTTATGACAATTCGTCAAATGATGCAGTAATTACGGGCATTGCTTAGCACTGGA
>NC_087201.1:97637276-97704776 GCF_015104395.2 Macrobrachium nipponense | reverse complement strand
TTGTAACCTTTTACTGTCAATTTCCGTTTCAGCGCTGAATGGCCTTAATTGCCCCCCATGCTTGGCAGTGCCAAAAATGTATATTGATCAAAGCAAATCAAATCTTATCTACAAAAATATCCCTCAGGGACTTGTTCTCCCATACATTTTTTCGTCAATAACGAGATTGTACCTTTCCCGCCTTTCCTGGCGTAATGCTGCTTGTCTTAATTTTTTGCTTCATTATTAATGTCCCCGTATTTCGTTCTCTCGTAAGGATGGCTGGTTCTATTCTACCGCGTTGAGGTTTTGCACG
Organism: Macrobrachium nipponense; assembly: GCF_015104395.2. Taxonomy (NCBI): domain Eukaryota; kingdom Metazoa; phylum Arthropoda; class Malacostraca; order Decapoda; family Palaemonidae; genus Macrobrachium; species Macrobrachium nipponense. Next base: position 97,704,481 of record NC_087201.1, on the reverse strand, counting down.
TCTTTCAAAACTACTTTTTCTTGATTACTTACGGTGTTATAATGGTTCATACTCGCAAGACTTGAGTATTCGCTTCTCCAGTCTTGAATATTTGATCTTAGGCACTAGACCTATCTAGTAAGCATTCTCTTTGTTTTGGACAACTGGCTTTAAAGGACCCCATACACTGAACGATTGTCTGTATCGTTTGCAAAATCATTGTGTATGGGCTTGTCTGAATGTAAAAGTGGGCGGATTTTCGTGGTCTAAACCAGAACTCGATTAATCCTGCTCTGGATGATCCCGGCGGGAATCTGTCACAACCAGGTTACTGGCTAGGGACTTACGTCTGTCATACACAAGGTCGTTCAATGTATGTCTGCCGATTAACGCTGTCACGCACGCCTCTCCTAGATCGTTCATGGTTCATACTGAATAGGAGTGTGTGTGACTCGATAACGACAATCGTTCAGTGTATGGGGCCCTAAGGCTTAGATATTTACTTTTTTTTTAACCGATAGGTAAGATGGATGAAAGAAGAATGAGGGCAGTTGGCTAGCTAACCATGCTAGGGAATAGTTTAGAAAGTCAAGAGTAATGTAAAGCGTGGTTTAGCCGCAGTTTTATTTGGATAAATGTACAATTTTTCTTATGACCTTGATATTAACATATTACAATAATGATTTTGCACAACATAGGTAATTGTACATATTACATATTTTAAATTTTTATCGATAGTATAATTCTATTTAAAGTTGGAATGTGCTTATTTTAACCTTAACTGTTATAATATAAATTTACATAGTAAATTCTACATATTACGTTTTTCACAAGACATTTGTTAACAGTATAATAGTCGAGGACCATCGCCATGAATATATGAAATACTCTTCTCCACAATCTGTGTCTGTGTTGTATGGAAAGTTTCCGTTTCCTCCATTAATTCTCCACTGTATTGAACTAGTTTACTCCATATATTGGTTGCCAGTCTGTATATTCTCTGATTTATTGGTTCTACTTTGTATTTTTTGTTTATTTGTTCTATATTCAAATCATCATCTTAATTGTTTCTCAATGCGGACCTTAGTAGAAATGGATATTAATATTTGTGTTCATAAATCTAAACCTTTTTAGCTTTGTATTTTGTGTCCTTGTTATTATTCTTTTAAGGCCTTTCTTTTACTTGTCTTCAAATCCTCTTTGTCCGAATTGCGTTCCTAGTATTCTTGTGCTTTTAGCAAAATTCACTGGCTGTTGTGCAGGTTTGTATTCAGATACTGGTACTAGTTGGAATTTAGATTTATTTGTTTTTATCTTTCACTTTTCAAATTATTTATTCTTTCAATCCGGTCCCTTCTTTTTTGTGCTACTTGTCTTTTCAAATTTGGGTCTCTTCTTCGTGTACGTTTTTTTGTTCTGGGTGTATAACTATGTCAGTTATATGATCTGCTAACAGACATCAGCACAGTACTCTGGTGGTGAAGTCTCATCTGATGTATATATCATAATATGAATAATGTTGGAGACTCGGTACAGATCCTCGTGAGACTCCGCTTAAGACGGGAATGGGTTTCCTACGTAATTTTGTACTCTTACGTTTCAAACATATTCTCCTGTTTACTAGTAAGATTTTAGTGACATTTGTTGAGAAGAGTACAGTGAAATGAGCTTCGTAGAGAGCACAGTGAGTGTCGGATTGGCGAGCGGTCAGCGAGATAGAATAGACCCAGTTGCTTGACGGAATGTTTGTGAGAGACCGTAATCGAGAGCAGCAGAATAGCATAAAAACACGATTTCAATTTGCGTAAGAAGTCCTTAATTGATAAAGGCATGTATTTGTACATTTATGTAGAAATATAATATAATATATATGTATATATATATATATATATTATAATATATATATATATATTATATATATATATATTGTGACGAAGTGCCAAGTATCTGGTTACTACACTTACCATTCATTAATTGTTACCTCACAACAGCCATACACCTGAACCCTCATCACAGGTACTAAACGACTGAATACTCTAAAGGCAACAGTGATCCCTTAATAACTTACCAGTATTGCAGAAAATCAGACTAAGTTCATCAGAACAGGTGTGAGGTACTCTTGTAAGTAGTCAAATTAATCAAAGGGCATCACTCCATCAACACCTTTAAAAGTCTAAGTATTTTCCTGATTTCAAGAGTCTAAGTACTTCCCTGGTTCTAAGTCACTTCAAGTTAATTGAAGGAAAACAGATCAATTGCCACTCTATGTTTCTACCTAAACTAACCATAATTAAATACTAGTGTAAAATAAAGAAAACAATTATAAAAATTTTAAATACAAAAATTTATTATTAAACTCAAAATTTATAAGTGAAATTCACAATATCAGGGGAAATTACTGCTACTTGAAGACAAAGCAAAGTTTAATTAATTCTTGAATCAATTAAGTAAAATTAAATCAAAATTAATTTATCACAAAATTTAAGAAAATTAATTCAGTTAAAATTCAAAAGTATTCGGCAATAATTGAAATTTGGACATTAATTCACAAGTGCCAAACAATAATAAAACTTGAAAAGAATTCTAAGTAAAGTCAAATTAATCACAAGTGTTAAATTTAATTAAATGTGCAACGATTAAATAATGAAAATAACTAAGGCAATTAAATTGTGAATGCAAATGAAAACACAGAAAAATGTGGAAAATACCTAAATTGCAAAAAAGTACTAATCACACAGAATATAAAACAAAAAGACACACTTCAACAAGAAAATGGATAAATGCACCAAAAATAAACACTTCAATAAGAAAATGGATAAATGCACTCCAAATGAAACAAACACAAAACACAAAAATTTGCAATGTGTAAAAATGTAAATATTTTCACTCAAACAATTGTAACTATTAGTTATTAGTTCTCTAAACCATAGTAACCAATAGTTATTAGTTTTTACCAAACCATCATAACCATTAGATATTAGTTATTAGTTGCAACTAATAAAAATATAACACACATTACCTTGGTATACCAACTTCTTTCTTCAAAAAAATTCACCAATTCATAAAAATAGGCTCCGTTACACAGAATGTTCAGATTCCACAAAAAGTACTAAATAGCACTAAATAAACTCTTAAGAAATATCAAATCTGAAATCTACAAGTTACGAGTGACCATTTTACGTTACATTAATATCAATTATGGCGAGGCAGAGAAAGAGAGAGAGAGGGAGATGTCTGAACAGAACGCGGTTTTAAGATGCAATGAATTTCTCTTCCTTACGGAAGCTGGGCAGTGGAGATGACACAAAATGTTTTGGGCAATAATTCTTTCTAGAAACTTCGAAAACTGACGCAACTTTACAGATAAAATGTGAAATCTGCACGTGGTTTTCGGCAACGAAATACACATACAAAACAAGTATACATTCATGTTCGTACCAGTTCAACAAAGACACGTACCCGATCAAGACAGAATTCCCAAAACACAGCGAAGACCTCGAGGTCTCTAATCAAACGTGTTGACAGATTAGGCAAGCAAAGCAAATCTCTCTCTCTTTTCATACTACGTTATATATTCTTTTACATTATGTTATGCGAAATCTGAACACACATTTAAAACTTCCTAATTCTAGGCTAGCTAGGAATCTGAAAAAATGTTGCCAAACTCTACTCTACATAACATTTTGTACAGTCAAAGAGGGGATATATGCATTTTGATAGTAGCAATATATAATATATATATATATATATATATATATATATATATATATATATATATATATATAATATATATATATATAAATACATACATACTTCTCTGACATTTGATGTTACAGTGCTGAGTAAGCAGACAAGCACATCTCTCACTCGCATAATTGCTTCATATCCTCATTCAAGGGATTAAAACAGAAAACTATATTTGACTGACATCAGAGGATCCCAAAGTTTTGTAATTAGAGGACGACGACCTTTCAGTAGCTTTAAATAGAAATAGAAATATTTGTGTGGTTCATTCGCTAACAACATTTAAGTAGCTTTACAAATAGCCGACACAAATATCATATTTAATACAGCAAATGATTAGTGTTAAAATAGAATACTTGGAATATCTGATAGGGGCGGGAAAATGTCAAGAAGCACTTAGTTCATTCCACGTAGAACAGGAATATATTTAATAACATTGTGTTATGTAAGGTTACCAATCATATTCCCGTAAGGGGTAGTGTTGTCAGTGCACCTCGCGTGCCGTACTTTGGGCATCAAGCAAAGTTGTTTGCAGCTTCCCTTCGACCCCTAACTGATCCCAATTTCAGCCCTTTGCTTTATCTCCATAGCATCTTCCTCTCTTTCGCCTTGTTTTCGAAACTACTCTAACTCCTTTTCACTGCCTGAAGCACAATGGCTGAAAATGCCCCATTGCTTATCTTTATAGCCGAGTTGATTGATACACAGCAGAGTTGGAGTGTGATTGAGAAATGTACCTCGTATCATACATGCACCCCGAAGAGGGGCAGTGCCGTCAGTTAACTGTAGACATTATTTAAGGTTTTGCAGCATCCCTTCGGACAATAGCTGCTACCCCTTTCATTCCTTTAAGTCTACCTCCGTTCATAGTCTCTTCCATCTTACTTTCTATCAACTCCTAACAATTGTTTCATAGTGAAGCTGTGAGGTTTTCCTCCTGTTACACCTTTCAAACTTTTCTACTAAAAATTTTCCTTTCATTGTTGAATGACCTCGTAGGTCCCAGCGCCTGGCCTTAGTTCTGTATTCCATTCCATTCTTCCATTAATTCACTCGTCATCTCAATGATAAATGCCTATAAAGAGTTAGAAAATGATCTCGTCAAGATGTCACTGGATCTGTTACGAACATAACGTGATCGATTTGAATCCTGACACGGAAGATAAGTTTTTTCATATGGTGCTGTGAACACACACACACTATATACGTGATATATATATATATTATTCAAAATTCCACCTCGATTCCTCCCAGAAATACAATTTCACTGAAAATTTAGGCCTTGACTGGAGGACGAGGGGTCTGAACAAAGAAAAAAACTAAACTTCTCAGGCATAAGGCCAGTTTTACTGAGGAGGGAGGAATTTACATAAAAGCTGGACTCTACTTTTCAAAGCACTATATTTACATGAATTTACAGAGGTCCAGGAACACAAGGGGGGGGGGACCACTTTTCAGTCCACCCGAACACGTATTGGGAGCAGTTCAGCCACAGCGTTTAGAAAATTGCACTACGGATCAAAATTGCAAGCTTCAAGGATATCCAATTCCTACCACAGCCAGGCACAGCGTTTGTCTACAAATAGAGGACACAGGCATAAGGCAGCGGGGCACACAAGGGAGAACGTTACTCACTACTTTCTCTCAATCAAAAGGCCACTCATGGGAGGAATGAAATGACTGGGAAATTTACAAAGCAGAAACTATTTCGTGGCTTAAATTCACTAGGGGGATGTTACTAGTATCACAGGGGAGTAATTACAGAATTGAGCCCAGATGGCGGGGGGAATGAAAACTGCACAAGTCGCCTTGGAAAAAGGAAACGAAATACAGACAAAGGTAAAAACAATTCCCTGGTTGAAATGGAACTTCCCTACAGTACCTTATGGATGAGGCTGGTAGTCTTCTCCTTGATGTCTCGGCACTATGGACTTTAAGATATACTTGGGGCTTCCCAAAGCACGGGAAAGCCAGGGTGGGGGGGCAGCGGCATCTGGTAAGGTGCAAGGGCTCTGACCTGTCCTAGGTCTGGTGTTCTTCTGAGAGTGGGCTGCTGCTTTCCAGGCCTTTTGAAGTGGTTGCTCTGCAGGGGATAATTCCAAGCATCAATGGGAGAAGAGATAGCTTTTTCAAGAGAAAAAGGGAGAATGGAGAGATTGGGTTCTTTCCAAGTGGAAGGGGCAACTTGTATATAACATAGATGCATTAAACTTGGGTAAAAGACTATTTGTTCCGGTACATAATACAAACCTTTCGGTCTTTTAACAATAGGAATGTACTTACGGCGTAGCTGGAATTACGGACTTTGAATCTTGAACAAGGTGGTTAGGCAGTAACTACCGTGGGGCAGGCTAGCCTGCCCTGATGTAAACACTCCACTTTACTTTTGGCCGTCTTTTGATGAAGATGTGTGTTTGTGAGCTCCGGCTGACTGGTCGTTGATCTTTTTTCCCAGTGGGATCCTTTTGGTTTATTTTTTGTATTTAAATAATTATGCATATACGGTGTTTGATGTTAATGCTAAACAAAGGTTTGTCCTTGGTTTTTCAATTAATATACAAACCCACTTTTTGTGATAGCCTTTGTAACCGCCCCTCTACTTGTGTTAAGAGTCAGCGGCTAAGGTATGCAACATATTATTTACATTCTTACGCCCTTAATACTGGCTCAAACCTGCATTGGGACGAGATATGTATTTATCGTGAGGATGAGACCTGTATTTAACGTAAGTGATATTGATCCTGTAAAGGGACATGTATTCATCCGGAAATTATGCTTACGCTTGGGAATTACCAAGGGAACTTCAAAGGTTTGTCCGTGTTTTGTTGTTATGGTTATTTCTCTTCTCCTTCTTCCTTTCACTTACCTTCGGAAGAAGGTAGAAGGATCAGCATGCGGTGTTGATGTTAGGGGATCTCCTCTCACTTTTGAGGGGGGCGCCCTTGGATGTGTGAGGAGTACCGTCATTACTTTAATATTTTTTTTCCTTATTTTACAGACTAGTGGTGATTGTGCTTTCAGCAGTATTGGTTGGATGCTCTTCGTATTGGTTATCCTAACCTTGGAATTGCACCTATGACTCGTAGCATGTTGTGTACCGATCCTCGAATGTGTGTACTGATCCCCTGCTGATAATCATTTTCATTACCACTACTACCCGGGAGTTATGTCACTGGACGAAGCTGTCGCGCTGCCCTGTGAGGTTTATCTACTCCTGATGGTAGAAGTCTGGCAGAAAGAGAAACCGAAGAGGAAGAGAGCTCGTCAAGTGTTGTCATCCTCCTCTTCGAGATCATCATATCTTCATGCCTCCTTCCCTTCAACTTTTAAGGCTTTGCCGTAAAAGAGAAGGTGTTCTCCCCCCCTAAGAAGTCTCGTCATGGAACTTCTAAGGGTCTGTCTCACTCTGGTGAGACAGGTGGGTTTTCCGCTGGTCCTCCCATTCCTTCGGGAACGGGGCCCATCTCTCCTTCCTCGGGGAGGAAGCAGACGGGGACCAAGGAGGTACCGGCCACCGCTGGTATCTCCTCTCCCGGTTCCAAAGGTTCCACCTCCAGGCCGGGAACCATCTCGGCCGCCCGCTTGCGAGCGTTACCGAGCGTACGGTTACCTACAGGTGACTGTGCAGCCAGGATCCAGACTGCTGAGTTCGCTCACTGTGTCAGGACCCAGGCATGGAGCGGAAGATGGTAGGAGTCGCTCAGGTGACTCTCGCCAGACCGGCAATCGCTCTCGCAGCGATCGTCCGGTGCCCAGGGTTGAAAAGATGTTCCCGCAGGTCCATGCACGCAGAGACTGGTGGAGGCTGGCCATCCAGCACTCTTTTAATTAAACCTTTTCTTTCAGAGATCCCCATCCGCGACCGACCAGTCTCAGGGGTGGCAGACGCTTCACCTACCAGGTAGGAGTTTCGTAGCCCTCCTCAAGGAAATATTCTCTCCACTGCTACTCCCCCAGGTCCCTTCGGACAGGTGCAGTTGGGCCGTGTTGCTTCGGCAACTGCCCCAACTCCATCCTGGATGGAGGACCTGTCGGTTCTCCTGAGGAAACTGGCGAAGAGGAAGTTCAGGAAGAAGAAGAAGGTGTCGCCGTCATCTTCTGCTGCCTCTTCCCTTTCGACTTCCGAGGCCCCCAGCCGAAGAAGAAGAAGAAGGTAGCCTCCTTCCCCCCTAAAAAGTCTCGCTCAGAGACCTCTAAGGGTCGGTCCCACTCCGGTGGGACAGTTGGGGCTTCCGCTGGTCCTCCTGTTCCTTCGGGAACGGGGCCCGTCTCTCCTTCCGCAAGGAAGAAGATGAAGGGGACTTGAGGGGTACCGGCTAACACCGGTACCTCCTCCCCTGGCGCCAGAGGTTCTGCCTCGACGCCAGGTACCATCTCGGCCTCTCTTTCGCGAGAGGTACCGAGGGTATGGTCACCTGCGGGTGACCGTGCAGCCAAGACCAAGGCAACCGAGTTCGCTTGGCGCCAGGATCCAGGCACGGAGTGGAAGACTGGTGGGAGTCGCCCAGGCGACTCCCACCAGGCCAGAGATCACTCTTGTGGCGAGCCGCCAGTACCCAGGGTTGACACAAAAGTCCCAGACCGGCCGCGGGCTGAGGCGAGGAAGCGGTCGCCTGGCTGGTCCAAGCGGCGTGACACGCCATAAGGACAGTCTCGCTCCCAACACGACAGCGAACTCTGCCGGTCCGCTGACCGCCGCTCCCACCGGGACCGGGCGGAGAGGGGGACCAGCAGCAGCTCTGCTGATGCTCGGGACCGTCATGCTGTTCTCGGTCCAGCCGCTCGATCGCCACCGCGGGTTGGCGAGCATCTGCAGCCCCCCCAGCACACCGGTTCTGCCGGTGGGTGGGGTTGGGGGTGAGCGTCAGGTCTACCTCTCCTATCCCTTCAACTTCCTCGGGCTACATGACCGGGAAGAGCGTGGGGGGCTGGCGAGGATGAAGGACGCTTCCCAGACTCTCGGAGTGACCATCACCGCCGTTCACATGACAGTCCGGCTGAACCATGCACACAGATCGGGGTGGGCTCGCCCTTTGGTCCTCTTGAGAGGTTTCAACCTCGATGAGGGCTGTGACGCGTCGGAGGACGGTATCGGCTCTCTCCTGTCAGGTGCTCGCTCAGCCCCACCCAGACGACGGCCACAGTGGCGGCAGACGTTTAACCTACAGTACGAGATCGTAACCTTCCATGGGGAAACGTTTTCTCCTGACGGTAACGTTCTCCTAGACTCTGTGGCTGCCCGTACTCGCTTCTCCGACTGCTAACACCGCTGGAAAGGCAAGCGAGTATCCAGTCTTCCTCCCCCATTCCCCCTCTCCCTATGGCTGCGTAGGGAAGGGGAGGGATCCTGCAGAGCATTCTCCGTAGGATTCCACGTTGGGGAATGCGTTCCTGGGGGGACCTTCGGGTCCTACCAGACGTAAGTCCCTGCCGTTGAGGAAGGATCTTGCCCTATCCTCAATTTCTACGGGAATCGGGAGGACCACCACCCGATGATCGTCTGACGAATTCGGTGGGGGTTTTGCCGAGTGCTTAAAATTCTTCAGAGTTTCTAGCACTCTCTGAGTGTTCTCGTCTTCTACGATCTGCAAACACTTGGGCGAAACCACGGTCCAGAGTGGGTGAGACGAGAATCCCAGATAATTGTTACTACAATAATCGGGAATCTCGCCAAATGCTCAAATTCCTGGAATTTCTAGCGTTTGAGAGAAGTACTGCTGCTGAAGGAAGAATATCTCGGGAGGGGCTCAGCCTGAATGGACCTGACGGTCCGTCGCCTCAGTAGGTGGCCAACCCCGGGATAGAGAAGAACGGGTGTAAACTTCCAGTTCGGCTCGAACTATCATCTTCGGTATCCTGTTATCACCATAGAAGTCTTCCTTTGGGAAAACTTCTCCTTCGCTCTCTTCATTAGAGAATGAAGGGTGTCGGCTTCCAGTCCTTATTCTTGTTCCTCGAATGGAAGAGAATTTAGGATGTAGGTCTATGTACAGGAGCCTACAAATATACTCTATGTATTGCCCTCGCAACATGCTTCTGTTATCAGTTGAATTGTCCGAGGTGTAGGCAAATAACGTAGTTAACTCTACGGGTTGTGACCGAGACGAATAGTATCTTCTTAGTTGAACTGCAACTCGGGACTGCCCTGCAAACCTCCCATGAGTTACCAGTTTCGATTTTGAGATACTTATGGTATTGTTACAACAACAAAACCTCAGCGTTTACATTCACCGAAATCTGTTTCAATTAAATGCAAATGCTCGAGCGTATTTTTTTGCGCTCGATGGTTCTAGCTGAACGCATTCCTTCTTGGAATGGATTACCTGGCAACTCAGGATGACGAGTGAGCTAGAGCTGGCTCTCCGAGATAGCAAGGTCAGATTATGTCTCTCTCCTCTGCGATGATTGACTACCGAACCGAATCTCTGCCCGGCAATCACAGACTTAGGTCTCTGGTTGGCTGGAATTCTCGCATACGTGAATGACCATCTCTACTGCATTGCCTTGGACATTGCGAGAATTTTCAGACAGAGGTATCTCAATAGACTCGCTATCATCTTTCTGTTTACCGCACGGCAACAGAAGTCTGTAGCCTAGTCTCCCGCTGCATCGCACCTACCGCTGCGATAATGCGGAATGATTTCTTCAGACATCTGAGTTTGTCTTCTAAATATATCTCGTATTCGTAGGTGTGCAATTGTTCATTGTTCACCCCGAATTGTAGATGTATAACGGAAGACATCGCCAGCTCTACTTCCAAGTATGTAGATGTCCTCCCTGGATAAAGCTGGGAAGAAGAAGATGATTCAGCCCATGAGAAGCAGTTCTTCAGGCAGTACAATCCCTGTGTTTTCATTACTGAAAAGCGCTCTGCTTTCATTGCAACTCTGACTTCTCACCGAACAGCAATGAAGTAGCAGTTTAGCATTTTCAGTCCTTTGTAAATCACCGGGATTAAGCCGTCTTCGCGGGTTGGTGTCATCAGCGGGACTTTTCTATGCTTAGAATCTTGAAAGTTAACTTCTCTCGATTTGGCTGTGAAGACGTAGGTCGGTATTCACCTATCACCTTCGTCTTCAACGGCACATAGTATTGTTTCTCCTTAGTTGAGATTCAACTACTATGAGAACTTCTGTCTTGCCATCAAGGACCTCGGTCTCTAGAAGGCAATTGACGTTCGTCTGTTGGGCACATGCCTTAAGAGAATCATCATCCCACCTTCCGGCATCGGTGGCAACAGAAAGACGAATTGTATGGTCTCTCGGCATAACCCTTCAAAAGGTGAGGGCCACGTGACTATGCCTCGAATGCATGGACAGCTCGCCTCACACAACCTAGCGCAGTCAGTCGGCAGCGGTCAAAGCACCCAAGACCGTCACGAGCTATGCTGTGGACTTTGTATCGGTTGTTCAAGATCTGTTATTACTTCGTCCTACTAGCGTGTTCTGGTACCCATAACTATCGACACACACCATGGAGTGTCGGTGTTTTTATCCACTGCGGAGACAAAGAGACTTCACCGCAGTGGGGTACAAGACCACGATACACTTCACTGCAGTGGGATACGAGACCGCGAGACACTTCGCTGCAGACGGATAGACCAGTATGGGTACTGGACATCACTCCGAAGAATATATCGGACAGGAAGATGGATAAGTCATTGTGACCATATCCTTCTTTCCCTTCGGGACTGCCCACAGGTCCTTGGAACCTCATTTGCCTGGACCAGTGGTGGATGCTTGCAAGATGTGTTTGCTTTCCCAGATCCTTGAGAGGACAAGTAGCATCTCGTCCATGGTGTGCAGTTGTAGAGGTAAGACGGATACGAGAGTGACTGGCTCTCCCCCTTCCACGCCTCGTCTCTCCATTCCTCGTCCTTCGGGTTGAGGATAGGACTCGAACTCACTCGGACGATTGATGCGGTAAGCCTATACATAAGCATCCTTTTTATGTTTCTTATCAGAATCATAGAAGCAATCCCGCTCCTTCCTCTAGCAAGGGGAGGAAGGAGACTGACAATAATGCAAACCCTTCCCAGAACTTTGCATTAATGTCTCTGATGCCAATATTCTTCACGGCCCTTTTTCGGATGAGTCATGATCCCTCACTAATTTCGAAAAGGCCCAGAAGTCTGACTCTTGATCATGCAGCTCCTATACTCCGATCAAGTTATCAGAGGCAGCAGGGCACTCACTCCTCCTCGCTCTTATGACCAGGAGTAGTAGCCTAGGTGCGCAGAACTCCAGTCAGTTCTAGAGGCTCACTCAGATTCCTCCTACCAATCAGTGAGTCTTCCTATTGTTAAAGGACCGAAAGGTTTGTATTACATATCGGAACAAATCACAATTTGTCGAAAATTGTATTTTTCCTAACTATACAAACCTGAGGTCCTTTAACAAATATGCCCACCTCATGCCACCCCTCAATCTGAACCTGGGCCGAAAGGCAAAGTGGAGTGTTTACATCTGGGCAGGCTAGCCTGCCTCACGGTAGTTACTGCCTAACCACCTTGTTCAAGATTCAACGGCCGTAAGTACATTCCTATTGTTAAAGGACCTCAGGTTTGTATAGTTAGGAAAAATGCAATTTTCGACAAATTGTGACTTTTCCTTGTTCTAGCTTAAAATCTTGATATATATATATATATATATATATATATATATATATATATATATATATATATATATATCTTTTGTGTGTGTGTGTATGTATGTATGAATGTATATGTATATAAATGTGTTTGCATTATATATGTGTGAAATTCTGATAAAACAAAATTCCATCTAAAGGAGCCAGTAAAAACGCCAAAATGTAGAGTAAAGACCATATTTCAGAGGCCAAACTCAGTCTCTTCAAGCAGGAGAGACCCTCTGGTATGTGTAGGATAGTATTTACACCACAATTTGGCGTTTTTATGAGCTTTTATTAGATATATATGTCTGTGTGCGATTATATCAACAGATAAATATACTATTTCACCGTTATTATAACTGATAATGAATCGTTTTCATAATAGCCACTCCCCTGTGCAGTACAAAGTCGGTCTTGGCGTCTGCAAGCGATATTTTATGCCCGCGCATACATTCATGAGATCCATTTACTTCGTGTAGTTAACGTTTTTTCCCTCCAGATTCTCCACTACCTTATCGCAGTCTTTCTTCATAATCGCCAGGCAATCGGTTTTTATCTTATCTGAGAATCTATGTCCTCTTTCTTATCATACTTCCCTACTTTACTATGTTGCTTTCGTAATCTGTAATCTGACACAAATGTTTTTTAGATCGTTAATTCTATCTTCGTCTCTTCTATTTTTTTTTCTTTCTTTCTTATCATTACCTGAAACGCCCATCTTGAAATGCAACGTTAGTCAGCAAGTATTCCATTCTGTGTGTGTGTGTGTTTCTCCCCTCTTATCATTTTACTGCACTTTGGCGTCTTCCCGACCATGGTGTGCCAATGCTCAATGAGGTAATTCTCACATCCGTCAACCCTGGTTCTCTTGCGTTATCTTTCTTCAAACCATACTCTGTTTTTTTTCATCTGTCCATCCGCCTGTGGTGTTTTTGTATGGTAACACTGCGTCCCGGGCTTTACATAGTTACGCTATGTGTAAGTTTTAGGTAAATAAAAGGATATCTATGTGTACATTTGCAACTGAAAAGTGTTTTAATAATATACTGTATGCGAATTACACCGTTAATATTCAAAATAGGATATTATTATAATCGTTGAATGTAAGCTGAATGTAACTGTCTAAAGCCCGGGACACAGTGTTACCATACAAAAACACCGCAGGCGGATGGACAGATGAAAAAAAAACAGAGTACATGTATAGTAATGTTTATGATTATTATTCCTTATGTTTTTCTACTATGTTTTTAAAACTCGTTTATACGGGAGAAAAGGAGTGGTAAAGACAAAAATTTACTCATTCAGAGCGATAAAATTAAGGGTATCTGAGATGCTGTTCTATCATAATTATTTACTATACTCTTGTTTTTTTCCATCTGTCCAGCCGCCTGTGGTGTTTACGCATGGTACCACTGTGTCCCGGGCTTTGAATAATATCCTATTTCGAATATTAACGGTATAATTCGCATTCAGTAAATTATTACAACACTTTTCAGTTGCAAATGTACACCCAGATATCCTTTTATTTACCTAAAACGTACACATAGCGTAACTATTTAAAGCCCGGGACGCATATTCCCGGATTGCAATGAGCTTCGGCCAGGCTCCTCCCCTAGAAGCACTGTGGGCGGAGATATCTCACTTCCCTAGCAGACGACAAATTTCGCTCCGCCGTACTGCCCTCTTTGTTCTTCTCCGTCACTACTATGAGATTCAGGTCTCTGTAACACGGTTTTTTGGACTTTGCTCCTTGTCAAAGCATCGGATGTAGCTGAAAAGTTGACCATATGTATATTTTCCAACCAACCACCAACAAATTTTGTCAGCATTATCAATAGCCTAAACCCGATAGTTTTAACTTTTTTTATATAGTAAAAATTATCTAGCTACGGCCTATGGCCAATGATTTACGCGCCAAGAGTTCGTGAAAAAAACATTCATTACGTTCAAGCAAGGGTAAACAAAACCCGCCTTCTCTGACTAAAATGTTGGCCCTACCCGCCCATCCCCACCGACAGAAATTAGAAATTCCATCGGCTCTGAAACCCGCCAAACGACTTATGAATGGCGGTAACGATACATAGAAGTTGGGTGGGGTATTCCAGTGCTAGCTGAGTTAATACTACTGTAAAACAGTAGTGCCGGCAACAGTTATAGCAGTAAGGTATAAATGGAAATTAAAACGTTTTAGACCAACTGCTGGGATCCTTGAGGATCATTTAGCACTTCTTACAACTACTCGCGGAAAATTAGTTTTTATAGCCAGAAGTTAAATTTTCTAATCCAACAATGCCCGTCAGGTCTATCCTTCAGTGTTTTCTTCCGAATTATAACACGATGGCGAAAGGTGGGGGTGGAGGCATCATGAAGTCACCATTCCTGACGATAATTATTGGTGAAGGTTTTAAAAGCCATAATACCGGTACCGGCTATTTTTTTTTCAGTAAAATAGGTAGAATAAGCCAATAAATAAAAAATTGCTTGACATTGGATATAGCAGTTATCAAATCAAGGTTGTCTACTATGGTTTTTTTGGTAATTTACCAACTATTCCCTACATCTTGGTCAATCTGATTGTCGAACCTTAATAAAGTAGACTGTAATTTCTTGGAAACTTATTTTGGAGTTAGACTAATAAATCGAAGTGTTTTTGTATTGTATTAAACATATTTTGTTGGTTTGTTTCATAAATGACAATTATCCAGTTGTAGAGGAGTTCTTGATACCATAGTTCATAAAACGGATGTACTTGTTTGCTTTGTTTAAATTTAAATTTGTATGTCATTGTCGCCAGTAGGTTTAGCCTTCGTTCCGTTAACGTTATAGCCAATCATCCATCGCGAAAGAGGGAGGAAATGGTCATAAGTTTACGTAACGAGGTGCGTTTTTTCGCAAACCTTTTCTCTGAGTAAGTTTGGCCCGTCTTCAAAAAACAAAAGGTCCACTTTTACATTGTAAGTAACCAAATTCAGTTCAAACCTAACGTAGTGACAGAATACACCTCAAAATTTATGTGTTTGCTATTAATATGTATTCTGAATAAGCGGTTATTTTATTTATGAAATGCATAGATAAAAAGTTATTGCTAAAAACCGTGTTTACAGAGGCCCTGAATCAGTTCATAGTTAGCCTTATTTTGTTTATGTTTTTTTTTATTAATTCTTTTTGTGTATGTTGTCTCTAAAGCAATAAAATTGTGACCTTATAATCCGATATTTTACGACTAGCAAACTTATGCAGTTGAATTTGCTATATAAACTCATATTAATTCATAAATTTATTGTAATTATGCTGGCTAGCCAAAAGTTTCTTCGGCTAAAGTGCTTTTTGACGATGTTGAACGGGATCCTATGGCAATTACTACGAATATATACACATTCATCGTAATTTGAAAGCTCAAAAATGTGACAGTTATTGGTCGTTTCCATTTCCAATATTAGTTGATAACATATTTACTTGGATTGGAAAATATGGAGTAATAGTCAAATGACAATTTCAATAGGAAAGGAGCTTCGTTTACCTAAACCACGAAGTTTTTGTTTTAACATTCGTGGAGCTTGAGACCGTGTGGCCATAAACTTCTTCTTTTTCTTTTATTACTATATACGAGGAAGGAATTTTTGTAAACAAATCAAATTTTTGTTTTTCAATAGAGTAAACATCACATTTAGTAATAAACCACGATGTTAAATTTACCTAATCATGGCAAAAAATACTTTTCTAATTGTTGGTTTTTATCAGTTCAGCTGACCTTGCTCCTTTTGATTTTTCTCATTCTTGTTGTAGCCTAACCATTTGAAATTTTGTCTTTTCTTCTTATTGAGGACATATAAGATGAAAATTTCAGTCAAACAAGGGGGAAAAATTGACCAGCCCTGTGTTCGTGGGCAGAAATATAATACGGTTATAACGGTGGGGGGGTGGGGGGGTAGGGTTGGGTTTAGATTGATAAGTTTCCAACTTTGCTCAACCATTATCCTTACAAAAGAAAGAGGGAAAAGTATGGTACCAACCCATTTGGCAATCCTAATAGTTGAATGCTGCATTTGTATTTTAACCTCAAAAACATATGTTACAATATTCAGCATCCCTATCATAATAAGCTTGAAAAATAAGAAGAGTTCGGGGAAAAACTTATTGTTGTTCCCCCCCCCCCCCCCCACTTGGGTTTAGGCTGTAAAATGGCGAGCAAAATCAAAGGGGTAGATATTCAAAATCCTATTGGAATGTAGTTTAAGAAAGCATTTTCCAGACAACGCGGTATGACAACAAAAACAACAACCCAAAGCCCCATTGTATTGTAATGCTATGATCCTTAGCTTAAAGAAGGATCTAATGGTTCATGTAAAGAGGAAAGCAATCCTATTTTTTTTATGATCAATGGTTTTGAAAAAACGACCTCTTTGTATCATTCCATGTTTTTGAGACATCATACCTTGACCGAAGTGCACTATATGGCCAAGTTAGATGACCAAAGTGGAAAATGAAAATAAATGTGAACGGGCAATTCCAAGTGATTTTGAATTGGTTGGGTTAAAGGAATGTTGGTGAAAATTATTAAGTTCAATATGTTTCCATGAAAACAAAAGGAAAATTTTTGTTGATTATTTTGTTCCAATTTTTATTACCTTTTGCATACACGTTCTGTTAGTATTATTTTCGTTGTTGTCTGCAATATCGTCAAAAAATTTTACAGGCTCAACATTTCCTTTTTCCCCCTTTCTTCTTTCTAGATAGTAATACTTCAGAAAAATTCTCTTCAATCTTCATGATTCTTCTGTGCTCTATGTTTGACCCATTAATTTCAGTACTTAGTTTGTTTTCCTTCATTTTTGCTCTCAGCTATATTCTCCTTCTAAAGGGTTGGCAACCTTTGCACAACTTTGGAACTTTCACGCCCAGCCTGCTGTTTTTTTCGGGTCCATACACTGTTTTTGCCTGTTTTGTTACAACCTCCATCATCACGTTTCCATCATTTACACTGCAGTGCAGTGTTGTATAAATGAAACTTTTATGTACATCAAGCATGGACATGAAAAGGGGTTTAAAAAATAAATGTCTATACTGTGAAAACTATTGTACATCAGTCTCTATTGCTAAATAATACTAATGATAATATGAATCTTGCTAGATCAATAGTCTTACTTGCTGCAGACTTATAGTTTAAAACAAAAAAGGACAAGTGGGAGGGTTCAATAAGTTGCGAGAATACTAAACAAAAAATACATTGTATGAAAAAGCATAAACCCCATTTTCAACATTATTATAATAAATGTCTTTACAGAATAATTACATAAGGCATCTTCCTACGCACATGGATGCTAGTTAGGTGAACTTACACGAGTCCTTAATAAATAAAAAACTATAATCTGAATGATCACAGGGTAATAATAATAAGTGAGAAGTTGCCATATTCGCAGTTTTCTAGCAAACTAAAGGTAGTTTTCACAGTGGTACGGATTGAAGAAAATGGTGATTAAATAAACAGTTAATCCATCTAAATATATAGTCAGCCATCCCATACCCAAGGAATATTGGGAAGGGCATCACAGAATACATTACTATATACATTACTATAAATTGTCTTTGTAGATAATATATAAGCAGCTTTCCTAACGCACATCGGCCATGGGTGCTAGTACGGTTAATACCATACAACGAGTCCTAATAAATAAAGAAACTACAATCTGAAGATCACAGCAAATAACAAGTGAGAAGTTGCTATACGCAGTTTCTAGCAAAATAAAGGTAGAAGGTTTTAGTTTTTCACAGTTGGATGGAAGAAATGGTTGGAAAAGAAGATAAGATCTTTCAGAAGACAACTCTGGAGTTATGCAGCGTTGGGTATGGGAGTTTCTCATTCAGAAAAAAGAACGCATAAATATAGAACATAAAAGAAACAAGTACAAAGCAGTTACAAAGATGGGTAACATCGATTCAGGGAAAATTTGAGCTGTGAAGATAACATTTTAGCAAAGATAGGACACAAGGCTTAACATTTCACTGAGGTTTAATGGCTTTTGGCATTTTGCTGGTTCGTTCAAGGAAAACATGGAATGCCAAAATTTCTCTTACAATTAGCTCTTTTAAGGAGGCAAGTCAGAACCTTTATCTTTTTCTGCCCTTCCCAACCGAATTGGGGCAGCTCCTCTTAGGCACGCCAACTTGGGCGTCTAGCAACTGATGTTGGGTTGACAAGGGTGTTTTACCCCTTTCAGCTCCAGACAAATGACTCCAGAAGAATGTAAAAAGCTATTTAGATTTATTTATTCGGACTTAAGTAGCTTTAATTTCTTCATAGAAAAGCTTTAGACTATTGCACGAAGTGTTGTCCTTAAAAATTATATTAAACAAAACTGAATTTAATATTTTTGGGTAATGGGTAATAGGTTATTTAATAATGTGGGGAACTGACATGTACCTTTCTTTATTGGTAGGGTTAGGTTAAGGTAAGGCGGTAAAGTAAGTTAAAGGTTACGGTTAGGTTCGGTTAGGTTAGGTTCAGTTTAAATGTGAAGTTTAGGCAAGCCTAACCCAACCAAACTATAGAGGCTCCCGGGAGTGTGTGTCTTTCATGAACCGAGTTGTCAATAGTTAACGGTACGAATTTTGGGTTGGGCCATTCATTAACAGAAACTCGATGAGTTTTTAGCTATTTCATATCGTAATAGAATGGCATGCCAAAATAAAAATATATATAGCTATAATTAAAACAATTTTATTTTCTTGCACTTTGAAACGGCCTAAACCCCACAGTTATTACAAAGGCTCCTTTTGTTGTAGGAAGGTTGAAATGCCGAACCATGCATAAGCTAAGATTACTTTTTTAATTTGGATACTACCACATCCACAAATACACTGTACCTGTCTTGGAGTGTGCCCCTGTTCTCTGTTTTTTGATGTTATTAGGTCCTTGGTTCCCGTCCATGAAATGGTATAGGTAGCGGTCTGTTTTCCTTCGTTCTGTCTGTTGAATATTAGTTTTTTTGAATTTTTTAAATTTTGTTTAAAAGTTTTAATATTTTTTTAATTGGTGGAGTAAATTTCTTAATTCTTAAGTCTTTGTAATATTTTTGTTTTATATATTGTAATTGCGTTTTTTCAGCTTTGAAAATGAGGCTTGTGGTGCCTCGAAACGTCAGGCATGTGGTAATAAATGGGCAATCCACTAGTACATATGACCGTCACCGTTCAGCTCCTTCCTTGTTTATATAGCTATATATATAATAATATATATATATATGTATTTATATAGATCTATTACTATATATAATATTCTCTATATATCTATATATATACTTGTTCTATATCATATATATATATATAATATTAAGTATATAAGTTAGATATCTTAATCTATTCTAGATATAAATATCGAATATATCTATAGATATATATATAATTATATAGTCTATATATAATTGTATATAATATCAGTATATTATAAATATATATATATATATATATAATAGATATATATAAATATCTATTATATAATTAGATATATTTATATGATTATATTAGTCTCTATCTATATCGATACTAGATATCTGTATAGATTATATAATTTATATATGTGATATATAGTATAGATAATTATATAGTCATATATCTATTCTGTAATATTATAGTAAGTTATACTATATATATAGTATAATATATATCTATATCTACTATGTTTCTTATATTATAGATAGAATATCCTTGGTATAGATTATATATAATATATATATATATATCTATATATAATAACTTATATATAATCGAATCTCTAATATATATAATATCATATTCTATATCTATAATACTCTATCTATATCTATTGTATATAATTCGCAGCTACAAAATGATCCACTTTTAATATCTAATACCGCTATACCCTCGGAATTGATATTATTTTCATATATGTACCGAGGGGGAATTTTTTTAGTTGAATAAATCAATTTCGTACCCCCATGGGATCGAGCCACCGTCCAGTTTTGGAACGTGGGAATCGGAAATCAGGATCGGAACAGGTGACGCTACCGAAAACGGCCTATCTCTTGCTAAGCCGCTTTCTGGTAGCGTCACCTGTCGCGATCCTGATTTCGTTCCCCACCTGTCCTAACTGGCGACAGTGGTTCGATACCCATGGGGGGTAACCGAAATTATTATCAACTAAAAAATTCCCCCTCTCGGTACATATATGAAAATATTCAATTCCGGAGGTTTAGAGCCGGATTAGATATTAAAGGCATTTGTAGGTCGAATGATTTATCATGAATCCACGGTGATGGGTGATAAATATTCATTAATTATGTAATAATATATATTATATACTATATAATAATATATATACCTATATATGTAATGTATATTATATATATTATATATATAGTCTATATAATATATATATATATCTATACTTATTATACATCTATATAGAATATATAATATATAATACTATATAGATATATATATATATATTATCTATATATCTTATATATTATATATATAGTATATATTATATAGATATATCAGATCTTATATATCTACATAGATATTAGATATATGGTATATATTATATATATATATTTATTATTTTAATATAATATATAATATATATAGTTATATGTCATATATTATAGGATATATATCTAATATATGATGTTTATAGATCTCTCTATATATACTCTATATATATATATATATTTATATTTATAATAAGATCCTATATACATTCTATCTAGATCTATATATAATTATATAATCTATCTTATATAGTATATTATATTAGTATCTATATATATATATAAATTCTATAGTCGATATAGATATATATGGATATGTTATATATATGTATATATAGGTTGTATCGTATTAATTATAGATCTAACCTTGCTATAATAGATGTTTCTTAGGATTCTATATATATATATATGTATATCTATATCTTCTATATATATATCTAATATCTATTTAATGATCTATCTCAAATCTATAATAGATCTTATATATATTAATATATATATAGATATATATAAATTATTATATAATATATATTATATCTATATATATATAGATCTATATATTAGTCATATAATTATAATAATATATATAATGATCTATATCTATATATTATATAATACTATATATAGATCATTATATTATTCTATATATTTATTTACATATATATATATTATATTATAATGAATCATTATATATATATCTATAATATATATATTCTGAATATATATATCTAATCTATATAAGATCATATAGATATATATATATGCTATTCATATATATATATCTAATATATATATTATATCTATCTAATATATATATATATATATAATTTGTATTATTAGGTCCTTTATCGATTCTTAAAGTGATCTCCAACCCTGGGGCAATCCCTCTGCACCTTCGGGGAATCATTAAGTAAGGAGCGTCCATTTGAAACAGGGGTTTTTTGATATTTGCCAGGGGTGGGGTGGGCCCTTCCCCTCTCTCGTGCTCTCTTGATCTAGCCAATAGATATATGAAAATCCTCCAGTTTGATGACCCTTGCATCTGGTAAACGCCTCCCAGTTCATTCTCTTTTTTTGTTTTTAATAGAAAACAGGTGGTTCCTTTACAGAGTCCAAAATCAAGCCATTTCTCAGCTCACTGTTGGGAAAGTCTGGTTTCCTTTTGCAGGGTCCCAATCACTCCTTTGCTTGTTGACCAGGAAAGCTTATCCAATCTCCTGAGCGGACGACCGTCGAAATACAGCGGACTCCTGATGGTACCCTTCGATGTCTTGAGGTGCCCTTGCCGCAACTGGGATCAAAACATTTTGCTATATTAGGGGGCGGCATTAAACTTACGGGTTTTTGTTTACGCCCAACGCCAGATTGGTTCTGCCACGGTAGTATATGGCAAAGCATTTGATCCACATTATGCCCAAATTGCATAACCCATATTTTGCATATTTAAAAGGCATTGAACTTTACGGGGTTTTTTACGCCGCGCCCAGAGGGTTGCCAACCTGTAGTATATCGCAAGAAATTGGGATTTAAATGCAATGCATAACCCAATTCACATATGTAGTTGGCATGAAACTTACAGGTTCTTACGCCGCGCCAGAGGTTGCCTTCCACGCATGTGATTTAGCATTGATACCCATTCCCGAGGGTATCATGTGGCAGGAGAGAGAGGGGGTGCACCACAGTCCAATCTTGGAGAAGGGATGCTCCACAATCCACTCTTCGGGCACTTATTGCCAGTCCACTAGCCGCTGTACTCTGTCCACGGCTCAGAGCTGCTTCCACAACTACATCCAGGAGTGATTTCCTTTGCAAAAGTCAGCCTGTTCCTGTTCCCAACAGCAGAGTTATCCTGGCTTGTTTCTTCTGCAAGCAAACCACCTGTTCTCCTAAAAATGCCGAGGTTCCTTTGTGTGCACCCTTTACATAACGGCATTTCCCCTGTAGAGCTCTCGGAACATCTTCGCCTCTTGCTCCAGTTTTCGGAGGTTGGCTGCAGATCCCTTGATTTGGCGAAGTTTTTCTTCGAGGCTGTCCATTTGTCGGGAGAGAGCTTCGCAGTTGATCTGGGGCTTCCTCAGACATCGAGCTTTATCTGAAGCCTTTTTCTCTTCAGCTTTCCTCTCAGATATAGGAGCCTTCATTCCTTGACGCTTCTCTTCTCCTGTAAGCATTTTTACTTTAGTTTCCAAGCCTCTGATCTTCGTGTCCTTGGCCAAGGTCTCTTCCTGGAGGCTTTCGAGTTCCAAGATTGCCTCCATCTTTTCATACTCCGTCGTCTCTAATTCCTCCTTCGCTTCAGCCAATTCAAATTCAAGTTGAACTTTCCTTCTTATTTCATTCAGCTTTCCATTTGCGGTCGGGTTTTCTGCTACACCAGTTTGAGATGCTTTCTGCAAACGGATGACTTCCATTTGCTTGAGGGTGCACTCGTTTTCCAGTCGGAGGAGCTTTCTATCTTTCTGCAAGTTGTCCTCTTTCAGCTTTTCCAGTTCCTCCTTTTTCTCAACTAATTCGGCTTTACATTTGTGGAGCTGTTTCACATTTTCTTGGGCCATCTGTTTCTCAGCGACAAGGACTTGTAACTCGCCCTCTAAGTCGTTGATCTTGGAGGTCTTCTGCTCGCTTTCCTTCTTCAGACTTTCAATGGTCTTCTCTTTCCTTCTGTTCTCTTTGCGAAGGCTTTGCAAGTCCTCATTTAGCTCGGTTATCCTGACTTGCATTTCTATCCTGCTATCTTCTCTTTGCTGTAGATCTCGATGCAACGTCTCCTTCTCCATCTCGAGAACTAGGACAGTGTTTTCCAAAATAATCAGCTTCTGGTCCTTCTCTTCTCTCTCTTTCATTTGCACTTCGGTTACCTTCGCCTTTTCTATAATTTTGCTTTTCAATATTTGCATTTCTTCGGACATTGAATAGATTTGTGTGTCCTTTTCTTTGTTCAACAGTTCGAGGTCTCTTATGTGTTCTTCCATCTTCATTCTTCCTTGAGTCAGTGCCTTTACCTTCCGTGCTAATACATTTATCAGCTGGTCTTTCTCTAACCTCTCTTTTTCAAACCTTAAAAAGGCATTTTCATTCTTCTTGATTACTTCCTCGAACTTTCGACTAGTATCCAAATGCGGTGATTCTTCTTCACTATGCGAACTGTCATCATCTTCGCAGTCTGACTGACTGTCTTCTTCATTATCCGAAGCGTCGTCTTCTTCGTTATCCAAAATATCTAGTTCGTCAATCTCAGAATGAACATTTTTGTTCTCTAGATTTCCAGCCTCCTCAAGACAGCCAGGGTTGTCCAAGGCCGAGAAATCGACAAAGAACCGAACCATACTAATGCCAAATCCACGAAGTATAAATACTTCAGTGAATAGCACAACAGGTATGGCAAACAAAAACCACATAATCTCGCGGGGGACTTGATGAACCGCGAATTCAAAGCACTGTGCAAGCACAACTGTAAGCAAACTTAGAAACATCTTTGTTTGTTATAAATCAACTCTCTCTCTGACTTATCATTAATTTTTAAAAAAGACGCGTGACGTTTCTGGATTCTGCTGGTATTCTTGCGTCATTGCTGTCTTCGGGAATGCTTGCTGATCCCCGGACACAGTTGATGTGTCTGGGTCCTGAGTCATTTTGGGCTCCACGGGAGCTGCTTCGGTCTTCAGAAGAGAGGAATTTCTGTGCAGTCCTCGGGGACTTTCTGAACACCCTGGAGCCAATCTTCACACACACACACATATCTATGTGAACTATATTTTTAGTAGAAAATAGTTGACAACTGGTTCACGATTTAAGTCATAAATGAAAAAGCTAATTAGAATGTAGATTTATTATTGATATGATATTTCGTTACAAGAATATCAATTTGATATTTTTCCTCCTCAGTTCCTACTGGAATTTTTTTAGGGCAGGAGTACTGTCGACATTTTATCAGTATCTGCTCATACTTCAGTATGATATGGTTAAGATATTTTCAATTTAAAAGTGTTAACTAAGTTAGAATTGCGAATTGATTAACATATTTTCTCTTTACTTGCATTAGCACAGGGTTTAATGTAAATTGACTGATATATTTGTACTTTATAAGTATCAGGGCAGTCTTGAGTATAAATTGGCCCATACATTTTTACTTTATAAGTATTAGCTCTGGTTTTAGTATAAATCGACCAATACATTTTAATTTTATAATTACTAGCTTAATTGTAAGTATCAGTTAACCAATATATTTTCACTTTATAACAATTAGCTCGGGCATTAGTGTAAATTGACCAACATATTTTCAGTTTATAAGTATTGGCTCAGGTTCTAACACAAATGAACCAGTATATTCCAGCTTTACAGATTTTACCTAAAATATATAGTCCAGTATATTCTCACTTTATAAGTGTTAAATAAATTGAAACTCAGACGCATTCAGAATTCAGCACAGTGCATTTCCTAGAACCTGTACGATACTTGTCATCCGAAAGTTGTAACAAATGAGAGCGTATGAAAAAAAGGGGATATATATATGATAATTAATAAAGATATATATATATATATATATATATATATATATATATATATATATATTCAACTTGTTTATTTTGGAAAATACTTGACCTGAGGTGTGAATATATATATACGTATATATATATATATATATATATATATATATATATATATATATATATATATATATGGGGCAAATTAGCTCCAGCATTTTGAACCTCGTGACGTCACACCTCAGGACAAGTGAACGGCATAGCGAGTGAGTAGTACGTAAAGACCACAGATGGCAGCATGTAAAAGCCTAACATGAATAAAAATAATAAAAACATAACAAAATAAGCTAATGACTGAAAGAAGAATGAAGAGGGCAGTATGGGATAGCAAAATGCAGAATGCGTCGTCCGTCGTCTGCAAGGAAAGAGAGATGTCTCCGCCCACAGAAGTTAGGCCACACATCAGCTGACGAATGTAAACAAAACTTCGGGTTTAGGAAACGAAACTCGCAGCATATTACAATAAATTTATGAATAACATTGATTTATTTAACAAAATATGCATATTGCTATCGTAAAATATGGATATATATCACAATTTCATTTCTGGGCTCAGCCTATGTTGCTCCGTGAAATGCTCCCTTTAGTGTTCATTTCTAAGGTAAAATATTCCTTTCGATAGCATCGCTCACACCACACGCGTTTTTTCCTTGTGCTGTGTTTTTCTCTCGTTTGGATTAACACTCATCATGAACATGGATCTTCAAGCTTCTGCATCCAAGTTAAGTACTGTGTTTAATGTTTGGGATCATTTTGAGACGGTTTTAGAAACTTTATAACAAATTATCTTAGGTTATATGTGCGAGCGGTAACACGTGTGTTGCCAGTCCCACGCCGCCTTCTTGGCTCGCCAGCCGCGTGATGGTTCCCTGGTTTCTTGCACCAATTGGTCTCCCATACTAATTGGTCTCGATTGCACTTCAGCTGTACTCTATATATATTTATTTTAAGATGCATTTGCCATGTTGTTTTAAGTTTTTTAGTCCGTTCACGGGGAATAGCCTACTTCCGAACCGCATACTTTCGGTCGTGGTGCTCGCTTTCCTTTCTTGCATGGAGGTTGTCATATCAACCCTTGTTTATCAGTAAGATAGGATCTATTGTCTTGTTTTCCTTACGAAGGACCCTAGTTCCTTCATAGCACTCCGTCCTTGAGCCACCCTGGCCGCTTGCCCCTCGATCATTCGTTACGGCATCAAGGCTAAGCCGCTCTGAGTTTTTAGGCTAGCATTTCCTTCATTTTTCTCTCTCACTCCCTTTTATTTCTCTCCTCCCCCCATGTTAGGACAGGATATTTATGTTATGTGTTCTCCTTTTAGCCGGCACTTAGTTGGCATAGGCCTTCTTAGATCGACTGGCCTCTCACACCGCATGACTGTTCACCCGGCTGAGAGTGTCCCCAGTTGATCGCGTATGAGCCACCCTGCTAACCGACCCCTCCCAGCTCCCCCCACCTCCCCCCCCTCGCTCACCCACTTCGGTGGAGTGACGACTCGCTCCCATCCGAGTCTCCTAAAGGGTGGGGGGGGGGGGGGGGGGGGGAAGGGATTCACTGGGGGCCACACTCGGTGAACAGGCCTGCCGTACTCTGCCGCGCTGTTAGTGGTGAAGGGGGGTACCTCGCTTGACCGAGCCATGGTTGGCCACCAGGCGCGAGAGAGTGGGACACTCCTCCACCCACTAGGTAGGGTATCCCTATCACTATCTAGGAAGCCCACCCTTCCCCATCTCCGCTTCGGCACACGCCGGACCCGACCTCGGGATAGCATTGCTTCCTTAGATATGTTAAGGCTCCGACCTATCTATGTGATTTCGTTGTATGCATATTTTTTATTACACATAACATCCACCTTCTATTATAAGTTTTTTACCCGGCGGAGTACCCAACTCCGCCAGGTATTTTAATCATTTCACCCTGTTACGGCTTGCTCTTCACCCTGTGTCTGACTTGGGTTATCCCTTACTCCGGCATATGGAGGACAGCTTGAGTCCACTTAATCGGTCAGATTTTATAGCTCAGGCGTCGCCGGAGCTACAGTGGAATCTCTTAGTTCCCATTATCTGCCTAGGATGTCCCTATAAGCATACACGGGGCGCCGGAGCTAGTAGTTACAGAGTGGTAAGTTATTGTGCATGATATATGCTGACACTGGAGTTACTCTGGCAGCATTAGCATACCGCACACAACCACGGACCTACTCCGAAACGTTGTTGATGATACTCATGTATCATTTGACTAACAGGTTACCTGTTGTCTGGAGGATGGGTGCAATGCCGTTCTCCAGGAACCCTGTGGGCACGTGGTCTGCCGGGCCCATGCCGGCTGTGCAGTTCGCATGGAGGACTACGTAGTTTGGCACCATGAGAACTGCGCCATCTGCTACGCTTTGGTTAACGAAGCCATCTCTGGGGTATGTAACACTCCGGCCTCTTCATAATGATATAATGTGAATCAATATACTGTAATGTACACTTTGATACTAGGTTAAGTCTATTTCTAGTGTTAAGTATTAATAATAGCCCTGCTTGCAGGGAGCGCAAGCAGTCCGGGAAGCCGCCTTATCCACCCTGAAGGTATGGGTTGGCGATTTTGGACGCAACTCCAACAAGGGCCAACCCTACATCCTGGCCCAGGACATGGCCACCCTTATCTTCCCAGGGGTGAAGAAGGGATCTGTGGTGGATCTGGAAGTGGCCTCTCCTCTGATCGCCAGGATTCAGGAGGCAGTTGCATCCCTTACGGAGGAAGGCATCGCAGAAGGAGTAGCAGGGGAAGTGGCAGCCCTCGACCTGGACCGCGAGCCCATGGCTATAGACGACATGGGCAACGGTAAGAATGGTAGCGAGGCAGGTTTAGTAGGGGCTCAAGGGCTTGCCTTGAGTCCATCTTTGTCTTCTTCTCCTTCTACTTCTACTTCTTTCCAGGGGTTCCCCGATAGACCGCAGTCGTTTAGACCAAAGTCCTTGTCGGCGATCCCTAAAGTTAAAAGCAAGAAAGACTTCAAGTCTAAGCAAAAGTCCCTGCTGAAGAGGTCAGGAACCAAGCTTGCCACTACGCCACCGGCTCATAATCCCGGGGCAGTCAAGCCAAAAGTCACTCTCTTCCCCAAGGAGAAGCCTCAGCCTTCCTCCTTTGACCCTGATGCTTTCTCGGATAGCATCATGCAACGGATGGGCAACATGGTTGGGGACTTGGTCCAGACCAAGTTCCAGGAAATGTTGACCCAGCTGTCAACTATGCTGGAAGCATCGGGACAAACTATCCAATCCTTGTCGGAGAGGATAGTAGCCCAGGAGAACATGATGTCCGGTCTCCAAGAGAGTATGGCAGCAGGACAAGCACAGCCCGGCCAAGCAACTCAGGTATTGCTGATGCCGGACTCATCCAACCTCCCTCCATTTAAACCGAACAACCCATGGAGGGTAGCAGCACACGCCCCCTTAGCAGAGGGCATGCTGACTATTGAGGGTTGTGGAACTCGAAGGCTAGAGGACTTCGAGTTCTATCCTGAGGGACTCCAACCCCCTTTCTTTGGCTATGTCCGTTTAATGGATGCCACCATGAGCAGGGAGGATAGTCCCGAAGGAAACAGTAATCCTCCCCTGGGACCAAGCTCAACAAGCTTGGCGCCGGAATCTTGATGAATGGGAATGCGTAAATACGAAAGTTACTGCATTCAAGAGCCCATTTACAATTTTCACTGTAAATGAGGACACTCCATTGCCATTCATCTCAAAAGTGACAGAGGCAACAGCTCAGGCAGTCCTGAAAGACAAGCCTATGCCTCAGCTCTGGGAGACGGAACCGACTTCCCTTCTGCTCCCCGGATCAG
This sequence comes from Macrobrachium nipponense, assembly GCF_015104395.2. Lineage (NCBI taxonomy): Eukaryota > Metazoa > Arthropoda > Malacostraca > Decapoda > Palaemonidae > Macrobrachium > Macrobrachium nipponense. The sequence goes on along the minus strand of NC_087201.1, from coordinate 97,675,240 downwards.
CGGAGTTCTACTCTGATGCTCCTGCCACCTTTTCAGTGGGCAAACTCAAGCCGGACTCCGGTAACACGCTGTTCAGCGAGAGGTTGTCTAGACTGTCAGAAGCCCTAATTCAAGCAGAATACGACGCTAGGATGAGGCTCAGCAGGTCCCTCAGTTCGCTAACGATGACTGAGATGGCGTCTCTTATCTATGGACAAGAGACGCTATTTAAAATCATGACCAAGTCACTACTGCATACAATGCAGTGTGACTTGTATGATTTTATGGTAGCGCGGCATAACTGTCGGAAACATGTTCTGGCGGAAGCTACTATCCACCATGAACCGAACAAATTGATCGCCTCATCCATATGGGGCATGGACCTCTTCCCCACCACCGCTGTGAATGAGGTTCTGTGCGAAGCGGCTAGAGTGAACCAGAGCCTGAAGATTCGTTGGGGACTCGTGCCCAAACGCAAACCCGAGTCTACTGGATAAAATCCCAAATCAAAAAAAGAGACCTAGGAAGTTCCAGCCCTTCCAGGCTCCCCAACAGACTCTAATGCAGGCGGTTCCGGTACCCCAAGTACCTCAACCATCAACATCCAAGGCACAGCCACAACAGCAGTTTGTGCTGTTGACCCAACCAGCACAATCCCAGGCTTCGACTTCTTTTGCAGTTTCTCCGGCCTTTAATGCGACCTATGAATCTCAGTCCTTTCAACCGTTCAATAGGTTTGCTAGAGGCAGCAGAGCTGGGGTCCCTCCCGTCACCGGGTCGCTGGAAGAGCCACCAACCGGGGAAAGGGCTTTCGGGGAGCACGAGGTGGTCACCCGTCAGCAAACCAGTGAGAATCCCCAGGTAGAAGGGAGGCTGTACCTCTACTGACATCGGTGGGGGTTCAGCAATTGGGCACAGAGCATTGTGACCAAAGGTCTGGGGTGGAGTTGGCTTCAAGGTCCTCCTCCATCCAACACCTTTTACCAAAAACCAACAGCGGAGTTGGTAGAGTATACCCAAGAACTTCTTTAATAGAGGATAGTATCAAGAGTCAGAAACTTAAAGTTTCAAGGGCGCTTGTTCAGCGTGCCAAAGAAAGACTCAAACAAATTAAGAATAATCCTAGACTTGTCCCATCTGAACTCATTCATTCGTTGCGACAAGTTTCGAATGCTGACCGTTACACAGGTGTGGACCTTACTTCCCGTGGGGCCGTCACCACCTCTATAGATCTTACAGATGCCTACTATCATGTCCCAATAGCAAGTCACTTCCGCCCATTCCTAGGCTTCAAAATAGGAAAGAAGGCTTACTCCTTCAGAGTAATGCCATTCGGGCTCAACATAGCGCCCAGAATATTCACCAAGTTGGTGGAAACAGTAGTACAGGAGTCGAGAACTCAGGGAATAATGTTAGTAGCCTATCTGGACAATTGGCTCGTATGGGCCACAAGTATCGAAGAATGCCACAAGGCGACGGTCAAGGTAATTCAGTTTCTGGAACATTTAGGGTTCCAGATAAACAAAACCAAGTCTGGCTGACACCGGAGTCACTTTTCCAGTGGTTAGGAATCCAATGGGACTTAAACTCTCATACTCTATCAATTCCGCCGTTGAAGAGAAGAGAAATAGCTAAGGCCCGAAGGAACCAGGAAAGAATCCTAGGATCACTCCAATTTGCATCAGTAACGGACGTTCTGTTGAAAACCAAACTAAAGGATATCAACCGGATTTGGTGCTCGAAAGCAAACCGGAGATCCCGGGACAAAATGGCTCCCATTCCAGCGATCTTACGCAAGAGGCTCCACCCTTGGACGGAAATCAAGAATATGTCAAAGACAATACCCTTGCAATTTCCTCTGCCGGCCCTAGTAGTTCACACAGACGCCTCACTAAGAGGCTGGGGCGGTTACTCACAGTACAAAAAGGTACAGGGAACCTGGTCTTTAACATTCCGCCAGCTACACATCAATGTACTGGAAGCTATGGCAGTGTTTCTCACCCTGAAAAGGCTACGACCAGCCAAGAAGTCTCATATCAAGTTGGTATTGGACAGTGCAGTAGTAGTCCACTGCATAAACAGGGGTGGCTCCAAATCAAGCCACGTGAACCATGTCATGATAGCCATATTTGCCTTAGCAGACAAGAACAAATGGCACCTTTCAGCCACTCACCTAGCAGGAGTCAGAAACGTGGTGGCAGACGCCCAATCATGGTCCATCTTGCTGGAATCGGAGTGGACATTAGACAAGGAGTCATTCAGATGGATCTGTCAACAGGTACCAGGGCTTCAGGTGGATCTCTTTGCCACAGAGTCGAACCACAGACTCCCTTGTTATGTGGCTCCCAACCTGGACCCTCTGGCTTACGCCATGGACGTTATGGCTATAGATTGGAATGTATGGAAGAGAATTTACCTCTATCCTCCAGTGAATCTACTCCTGAAAGTCCTGAACAAGCTCAGGACGTTCAAGGGTCACATTGCACTAGTAGCCCCCAATTGGCCCAAGAGCAATTGGTTCCCTCTACTATTGGCATTAGGACTCCGGCCTCAACGGATTCCCAATCCCAAACTGACGCAGTTGGTTCAAACGCGGACTGTGTCCACTTCCTCAGGAATTCAGAAAGCCCTAACTTTATGAAGTTTGCAGCTCAGAAAGATGCCAACATAGATCCTCAGAACATCCTGTTCTTAGAATCTGACAAACGAGAATCGACCTTGCGTCAATATGACTCAGCAGTTAAGAAACTAGCTATATTTTTAAAGGACTCAGATGCACAAACCATGTCCACGAATCTGGCCATAACCTTTTTCAGAACCTTGTTCGAAAAAGGTCTAGCAGCTAGTACAATTACTACTACCAAATCAGCTCTTAAGAAGATCTTCCAATTTGGTTTCAATATAGATCTAACAGATTCGTACTTTTCATCCATTCCAAGAGCTTGTGCAAGACTCAGACCATCTGAGAGGTTCAGGACGGTCTCATGGTTTTTAAAGGATGTCCTTAAATTGGCTTCTGACACTAATAATGACTCATGTAATTATATAACCTTCTTAAGGAAAACGTTATTCCTAATAAGTTTAGCCTCAGGCGCCAGAATTTCTGAACTGTCGGCCCTCTCTAGGGAATCAGATCATATTAAATTTCTCCCTACAGGAGAACTACTTCTATCACCAGATCGTCAATTTCTAGCTAAAAATGAGGACCCACAAGATAGATTGGCCCCATGGAAGATTGTCCCACTTCCCCAGGATCCATCCCTATGTCCAGTTAATTCTCTAAGAGCATATTTAAACAGGACTGCCCTGATATCTTCAGGCCCCTTGTTCATTAAAGAAAAAGGCGGAACTATTTCCCTAAAAGGGATTAGACAACAAATTTTGTATTTCATAAAACAAGCTAACCCGGAATCCTTTCCAAGGGCACATGATGTTAGGGCAGTAGTCACCTCCATTAATTATTTTCAACATATGAATTTTGACGATCTTAAGAAGTACACAGGCTGGAAATCTCCGACATTATTGAAGCGCCACTACTTGAAGTCTTTGGAGGCCCTTAAATTTCCAGCAGTGGCAGCCAGAAACACAGTTTCCCCTGACATTGCATAATTAATAATAAGTAGTTATATAGCCTATATCTCTCTTACATTTCTCTCTCTCCTACCTGCCTCACTAGCATTCTTGCCGTAGCTCGGTCATTCCCGGGTTCATACTTTACCTTGGATAGCACTTTCTGTATATATGTATCATTTGTATTGTATACATATTTGTATCTGGATCTAATTTCCATTGTAATAATTTGTTACCGGTGTGTGTTATTTGGACCTTTGTGGGTTGTTTAACCCCACTGTGTAGATAAGTTAGTTTTAAGGATCATTGAAACTCTAGAACACTTGTATTTTGTTGTTTATTGTCATCATTTATTATCATTTATTATATATACAATTTCCCTTATTTACACAACATAGAAATTATAAAAACAACAAAATAAGCTAATGACGGAGGAGAACAAAGAGGGCAGTAAGGCGGAACCAAATGCGTCATCTGCTAGGAGAGTGAGATATCTCCACCCACAGTGGCTGTAGGGTCGGAGTCTGGCTGAACACTCAGTGCACTTCTGGAATATGCACCCGGGACGCAGTGTTACCATGCGAAAACACCACAGGCGGATGGACAGATGGAGAAAAACAGAGTATAGTTGTAGACCTTCCTTTCTTACATTCAGTTTTTCTTGTCCGTTTTGTACCGCTCTTATTTCATAAGATGAACCCAAGTTTTGATCTCTCAAGAAGACGAAGAAAAAAGAATGGTGGGGGGAGAGTTCGTTTCCTTAAAAGCGCCCCCCCCCCCCCACTTCTCTCTCTCTATCGTTTTGCGTTAGTATTTCCCATAAAGGTGAGCCTACGTTCGATCCCATAGGACTATATAAAAAAAAAATAACAGGCGGTATTGCTTAGTTTACTTAAAAATTCAATATGCATCTGCTGACCTGAGCTGTGAATTACAATCCCGATTGTTGGAAGTTTGTAGTTTGTATTTTGAGGTAAGAAAAGGGCAAAAAATTACGTGAATGGCAAGTCGTCAGTCAAACTGTAGATCGTAACCTATTACAAAATAAGTAAAATACCAGTTTCAGGAATAGCATATTAAATGACTGTTCCTCCACGTTTCTACCCGGTGACTATTTTCCGATATCTCCATTTTGATAAGAAAAGGCAACACTGAAATCGCAGCACCTTTAGATTATTATCATTTCATTATGCTCCAAGAACCCTGACCTTTGGTTCGCACTCAAGGGCAAAAGATGTAGATAGGTAGCAGAATCCGTACTCTATGGTGAGAAGAAACATCTTATCATCTGGTACAGAGTCCGGTTGTGGACGCCAGGGGTAGGTACCCATGGGTACAGTAGTAATGACTTGTCCCTGAAGAGTAAAAAAAAATAAACAACAACAAAGGCTTGAGGTTAGTCGGTTGAAGTTCACTCCTACATACATACATATATATATATATATATATATATATATATATATATATATATTATATATATATATATATATATGTGTGTGTGTGTGTGTGTGTGTGTTGTGTATGTATGTATGTGTGTGTTGTGTAAGAATACAGGCAGTACAGCTAATCAGTCAGATATATGAAGATATGAGGGCAATAGAAACTGACTGATACATAAAAACATCTTTGTGCCGACGTTTCAAGACTAATCTCATTTTCAAAGCTGTAATAAAAGAATAAATATTGTGGATTATAAATACAAATAAATTATACAAAAAAAAAACTCTTTAAAAACAAATGTACATAAGGACAGATTGGACCTTCCTGGAGGAACCGACCTATATAGAAGAGAGGAGGAGGGCGACTGGAATGTGGGAATCACTATCGCACAAACAGTACCATTGTTGAATGCCCAAAACTTCTCCGCCTCTCTCTCTCCCTCTCTCTGTCGTAACCGGCTTCTTTGCTTTTCAGCACCTACCCACATTCCAGTCGCCGACCCCTCTCTTCTATAGATATACAGGAAGTTCCTCCAGGAATGACTTATCTATCCTTATGTAGTACGTTTCTTTTTAAAGAAATTTTTGTATAATTTATTTGTATCTATAATCCACTATATTTATTCTTTTATTTATTACACCCTTGAAAATGAGACTAGTTGTCTTGAAAGGTCGGCACAAATAAAGATGTTTTTACGTACCAGTCTGTTTCCACTGCCCTCATCTTTATATATATATATATATATATATATTATATTATATATATATATATATATATATATATCATATAATATATAACTATATATACTATATATATATATATATATATATATATATAATATATATATAATATATATATATAATATATATATATATATATATATATATAATCATCATCATCAACAACAAGAAAGGTTGTGTAACCATTGTCTGGTGACTTTGCGAGCTTATCCCAAGGTTAAGCAGATTATTTACAAAAAGAATGTCAGTAACCATTTCAGAATGCCAGGGACTCTTAACTGCACAGGGCCGAAAAAGAGTTGGCAGTGTATTCTCTCTCATTTGAGTTATAAACCGCATTACACGAGAATTAGTCTCGGATCATCGCCACATAAGCTAGATCGCAAAGGATTCTTTTTTCCCTAATAGTCACTTTGTTTTAAATTTGGATCAACCTACCTCTTAATCCACCAATAATCGCTCGAGCGTTTCGCGAGTTTTGCAAAACTCAATTCGCATTTTAAGCAAAACATATTTGTCACTGAAAGACACTGGATTTAGATATTGTTGCCTCTTTTTTTTTCCAGTAATAAACCATTTCTCATATAACGAGTTTGTTTTCAAGTACATACAATAAATACTGTCCCTACTACATAAATCCTTTCAGTATTGATTCAATATAATAATAATAATAAATGTTCTCAATGTCGCTATCACAGGTCTCTTGGCTTTGATTTTACTAGTGACTAATAATTGCCTGTATGTGGCATAACTAATGCTGACCTTGGACGTACTTTTGAATGATCTTGAATGGATGAATCACTGCTAACCATTACTTATTTATTGCATTTCCTACACTCACAATTGAACCAACTGCTTCAGTAGCACATCAGCATTTACGTATCCTGCATCATTCACGAATAAAACAGACTCTAACTGCTGCATAAAGTCACCCATTCACTTCCATGTCTTTATCTCTCTCCTCCTACCTACATAGCCAGATACCTAGAATATATTTTTTTTTCTTGAGCTACAATTTTAGTCGCGCCTGCTTTCTCGACATTTCTAGCCCATTCAATTTTCTTTCAATATAAAAAAGTTCGATTTGCTTTTGTTCCTATTCAGCCACGATATACTAACCTCCATCAAAGTAAGACTGAATTTTTTGGGTAAGAAACTTTCTAGTGTGACTGATATGCTGAAAATGAGAGAGACCAGTATTTCTGAAGGTTTCATATATTTCAAATAATTTTTAAAGGTGTATTTGATTATCAGAACTTCAATCAATACGTCGTTGTTGTTGGTAAATATCACCCGTGCCCAGAATGCTAGATTACATGATTCTTGAACAATTATTGTTGTTATTGTTAATAATTTACAAAATAGTCAGTTAGCCTGTAGATGATGGGTTTCCATGAAGGCACACTCTCTGTTATCAATGATCTAGAGGATGCATGCGCATCCTTGTAGGTATTTAAGAGTAGTTTTAGCAGTTCAGCAACTTCTTCCTAATCCAGTAATTGGTATCTCAATTTGTACTTTTATCACTTTTTAGGATTTATATTTTAGTGTCATACAAGTTTCGAGACATTAATCATCATAGTTGCCTCCAACGCCATAACAGTACAAAGGACTTCTATGAAATCATGCCACTTATACCTTTCTCTTTGTTCTTTGCTGACCAGGTCTATTCAGAAATAGCAATATGGCAGTTTGCTTAAGTTAGGTGCTGGTTTAGATTACCAGATATACCATGGCTGTGCACTCCAAGTGCAATCTCCATGACAAGTGGCAAGGGTGGCTTGGGGAACTTCCTGTTGGTGGCTAAGGAATACCTGGAACAATTTTGTAGAGTAAGGAAGGTGTGATGGATCATCTTAGTTTTGCTGGTACTTTCTCCTTCTGAAGCAGACCTTGTAGGAGGTATTAGGTGATAAAAATATGGACTTAAAATATTTTGTCATGCACAAAAATTTACCATGAAGTTACAATATTCAATAACTCTGGACCACCCCCAGTCAGTAGATGGCAGGAGTCTGTCAGTTGTACTGAGAATGGAGTGTACAATTTAGGCCAAATGCCAAGCACATGGACCTATGAGGTCATTTAGTGCTGAAAGGAAAATCAAGAGTAAAAGTTAAGTAGGTGTAACAGGAGGAAAACCTCACAGTTGCACCATGCAACAATTGTTAGATGGTGGAAAGTATGATGGAAGAGAAAAAGGAAGCACAGTAAAAGGAATGAAAAGGCTGCAGCTGCAGACTGAAGGACACTGCAAAGAACCCTATATAATGCCTGCAGTGCACCACACTTGAAGTGCACTGATAACACTATCCCCCTAGAGGTAGTTGTACTGAAGGCAAGGGCACTGTCAAGGGTGTCAGCTAACAATGGCAAGCAGGGAACAACAAATAATATTAAGTCAGGAGTTAATTTCTCAACAATGGCCAGCTTCAGGACTATTTATGTATAGAATGTCTAGTTCATTGCCATTTGGTAGTTACTCTGTTAGTGGCACTTGTCCAAACTGTCACAAACATACATGGATGTTGGTTAACCACAGATATGCAGAATAAAATAATGACCAACTTCTCTTGATTGAAGAAGAGGTAGCTAGATGCACGTCATAAGCTCCGTAGACCTTCAAAGGGGGTGGGGGGGGTATGGGTCGTTGATTTTATCTAGCATAGTATATCCAATAGCAACCAGTGCTTAAGTGCCTGTATTCAATGGATAAGGGTTTTCGAGGAGACCCTAATACATCCCAGGAGTTTGGAAACTCAAGAAGTGTTCATAACTTGTTTGTTGGTGGAAAACAAAGATCTCAGATTTTCAGACTACCAGGGAAAAGGATATCACCAGAGTTTAATTTATCATTTCTTATAAGTAAAAGTTTTTCAACATGAGGGCCAGGTGTCAATGAATCACCAAAGGAGTCAGTGTCTTAACAACTGGCACTGGAAGGCACAAAGGTGAAGAGTCGCTATTCTAAGATTTTACATAAAAACAAATAATGAACTTACACTTGACACTAAGTTAACACTGATAAAGTTTTATCTCTGTTGAGCTTGCAAAATAGCCTAAAATTACACTAGCATTATTCTACAAAATAACTTTTTCCTTCTCCCATAGCTGATCAACAGTGCATTGCAGTAATTTCCAGTGATCAGTATGTCAAACCCATCCAAAACATGATTCGTATATTTCACATGCTTTGTAACCGGAGGCTATCAGGAGTCTTCTTTGTGTTGCATGGACACAGCCACACCATATCAAAAGTTGGAATTTCCTCTTCCCCATAAAAAGGAAGCCATGTGTTCTGTACTTATTGTGCATAGCCTCAAGTTCATAACATTGTGCAGTTGCATAAAAGTGCACCAAGACCAATACACCACTGATTTGCATGTGGTCTAATGTATGTTCCTGTTGTGCAACAGGAAATTCCTTAGAGTAAAGCAGTACCATAATGTAAGGTTGTTCATTCCTTGTTACTATGTGGTGGTAATGGTTTACGGTGTAGGGTTTTGGACTTATCCTGGCTGGCCGAAATGATCTTATCAGATCTCATTAACTGTCGTGGCATTGTAGCAATGCAAGGGCATGCTGCCATGATGTTTACACGAGCAGCATTTGGTAATACTTTACAGTCATGCAAAGAATTGAGGGAAGATTGGTACCATAATTGTGGAAATTGAGTTGGATATCTAAAAATCAGTTGTTAAAACTATGGTCCCAGGCTAGTGTTGGGCCACAGTTGTTCTTCAGCTCAAATGGACAATGTGTCCCATAAGACTCTTGCTCCATAACATTGCTTGTGACTTAAGTTGAATAGTTTTTGTCTTAAACACTGTACATTTGAAGATGCTTTTGACCCAAGTCAATCAACACCAACATATACAAATTCTTAAAAATTTTACTTGTCATAAATTGCCTAATCACTTTGACCGGCTATCAATACACCACTCATCAACATTTTTACATAAAATATTTTCCGCTGTTGTATGCCATTCATAACATAAGCCTATGTATACCACGGTTGCATTTTCTATATTTATGCATGTATTCCCATCCTTCCATTTTGTTTCATTGCTGAAGTATCAATGCTTTTCTCAGAATATATTCCCAATCCTAATTTTCTTTTTAATCGTTACCTTTGACTATTTTCAAACAATCAAAGTGGAAATTTATTTATTTCTTGCCAATAATGCCTTGTTGGCCCAACCAGTCTTCACATGCATTGGGGGTTGAGTTGTGAAATTAGTCAGCCATTCACTACTTTAAAGTGAGAAAGCTAATCTATAAAAGATAAAATTCAACCATACTATAAATCAAGTTACAATAATTAAATTCAGTGGAATGAATTTTCTTTAAAAAAAGTTGCCACCAGCATTACAGTACAATTATTGGTAAATACTCCACTCATGGACTTGCCATGGAGTGAAGTTTCTCTCCTCTCTTGATTAAAATGAGGACAGTCAATTTAAATGCTGTGTTGTTAAATCTGATCAGGAGTTAGGTGTACACTTACGATCTGCTTACCATTTCCTCTGTGTAATAAATATCCATGGCTATCATGCATATTATTAAAATTAGTATGTTCTCCTATCAGGATAATTCTAAATATGATATTTTAATGATAAAATAAGGTTTCACATATATGTACTTACCAAACAATTACACTAGCTGTACGCTTTCTACCTGGCAGTCGAAAATTCAAATTCCTGGCGGCGGTGGCAGCGCTGTCATCGTTTGTGTAGGTGATACAGATCCCGCCCACTTTCAGGAATACCTGGTACTGCTGAGCTTTAGACTTCAATTCGTTGAGCCGCCACGTCCATCTGTGGGGAGGAGGGAGGGCTCTGATTATGTAATTGTTTGGTAAGTATATGTGAAACCTTATTTTATCATTAAAATATCATTTTCACATTACCCGGAAGGTGGGTATATGGACAGCTTTTATGAAAAAAAAAACAACAGCCATGTGCTCACATTATATATGTCTGCAGTACCTTACCTTGTGAGAGAGCAGCAACACGCAGATCCTGTCTCTGGTCGGCACTCTCATCACATGTAGGAGATGTGGCAGTAATGGCCAGGGTCGTCCCTACTAGTGGTGGGATTTTTTGCAATCATGGAAGTTCACCGATGATTGACAAAAAACAATAATAGTTTGCCCTTGCCCTGGGCGAAAAGACCAGATAACACTACACAACACCATCACCAACACTAAAAACCATATGATACCCTTAACCAGATATAAGAACTGGTGGGTACTTCAGGTACATGTACCCCCAGGCCTCCCATAAACACAAAACACCTCAAACTCAAGGCGAGGAGACAGTAGAGGGTAAACACTGGGTCCCCCTATGCTTCCTCTCCCAACACCATTCCCACTACTGACAACGGTCCCAATCTAAAGCAGTTTTCGTAAGTAGTGTCCACCTCCTTCAAATAGTGCGATGCAAACACCAATTTCGACCTCCAGAATGTAGTTTGCATAATAGAGGATAGAGACATATTCTTTCTGAAAGCCATTGACGTTGTTACTGCACGAATCTCATGCGTCTTCACTTTCAGCACCCTAAGAGCATGTTCCTGAGTTTGGGCATGCGCTTCTCGGATCAAACTCCTCAGGAAAAAGACATTGCATTCTTTGAAAGAGGCCGAGACGGGTCTTTCACCAAGCACCAGAGTCGGCTCGACTCTCCTCTCACTGTTTCTGTCCTAGTCAGGTAGTGTCTGATGGCTCTGACCGGACACAATGTACGTTCCTCATCTTCCGACCCGACTAAGTCCATTAGGTTCTTCATCTTGAAAGAATGGGGCCTAGGATTCAAAGGATCCTCATTTTCAGCAAGAAAGTCTGTTACATAAGAGCAAACTGCATTGCCCTGGGCGAAACCCACTTCCTTACTCATCGCCTGCAACTCGCTTACTCTTCCCACTGTGGCTAAGGCGACTAGGAATAGTGTCTTCCTAGTTACGTCCCTCAAGGTTGCAGAATTCAACGGTTCGAATAGGGGGCCGTTGAGCCACCTTAAAACTACATCCAAGTTCCATTCCACTTCCTCAGGCTTGAAAGTCTTGGAGGAACTAAAGGATCTGATCAGGTCACTGATGTCCTGATTTGACGAAATGTCGAGGCCTCTATGCTTGAAAACCGATGAAAGCATGGCCCTACAATCTTTAATAGTTGAAGTGGCCAACTTCTTGGTGTCCCTCAGAAATAACAAAAATTCTGCAATTTCTGTTATTTGAAGTGGCCAACTTCTTGGTGTCCCTCAGAAATAACAAAAATTCTGCAATTTCTGTTATAGATGTTTCAGCAGAAGAGATGCTATGTCCAATCTAGCAGCATCGCATCTGTTCTCCATGCTAGTGGTTCTGGAATCGGAGAACAGAAAATGGGAAGGCGATTGTTCCTCGATGTGGCGAACAAATCTATCGATGGTCTTCCCCAAAGCTTCCAGAGGTCCTGACACGCACGCTCGTTCAGAGTCCATTCTGTTGGTAACACCTGATTTACCCGACTCAGTTCGTCTGCAAGTACGTTCATTCTCCCTTGCACGAATCTTGGAAAAAGGGTGATCCTCTTCTCGTTCGTCCAGGTGAGGAGATCTTCGCCTATCTTGTTGAGAGAACGAGTGGGTCCCTCCTTGCTTCTGTACATATGACAACGCTGAGGTGTTGTCCGAGTAGACCGCTACGTTTCTTTTGGTGACTAAGTGGTCGAACGCTTGTAGCCCTAAGAGGATGGCTTTCAATTTCTTCCCATTGATGTGCAAGGCCTTTTCTCGTTCTGTCCACATACCTGACACTCTCTTGTCTCCTAGGAGGGCTCCACATCCGCTGTCTGAGGCGTCTGAGAAGAACTCCAGGTCGGGGTTCGACACCACTAGGGAGATTCCTACTTGTAATCTTTCCCTCGAATGCCACCAATGAAGATCCATCTTTATCTCTTCCGTCAGGGGGGAAAACTAGTGAGTCCGACTGTGTCTTCCAAGACCAACTTGCTTTCAGGAAGAACTGAAACTGCCTCATGTGTAGGCATCCTAACCTGACAAAACTCTCCACTGAAGCCAGGGTCCCGAGTAGGCTCATCTATTCGAGCGCTGAGCAGGACGGACGAACCAGAAATTGCTGGACTGTCGACAGGCAGGACTCTATCCTCTTTGGGGAGAGAAAAACCCAAAAAGCTAGAGTTATGGAGGAGTAATGATAGTTTATATTTGACAACATCTCCAAAGGTTGTGAGAGAGAGAGAAGAGAGAGAGCATGAGAGAGAGAGAGAGACGAGAGAGAGAGACCCCCCAGAGAGAGAGAGAGAATGGATTGGTGGGAGAATGAATGGGAGTGGTTAAATGGCGGTCGGAAGCATGTCTGTTGTGGCGCTCTGTAGGAAGTCAGTGGAAGTCTGTTACGAAGAGTTGGTTTTGACAGCAGTTATCCTTTGGTGTTTGGTTGTTTTGGTGGTATTTGATAGATTTTGGGGTTGTGAAGTTGTTGTGCGTGTGTCTGTCTGGTTGTGGTGAGGTTAAGAAGGTTGGTGGTGCATTTTCGGTGTCTGTTAGTGGTGGTTGGGGCAGTGTTGGTTTTGGCGGGTTGTTGTACTTCTGTAAGTCGTGTGGTTGTCGTGTTCTTTTGGGGTGTTGGTGTTCATCTGCAGTGGTTTGTCGGGTTATTGAGCTTTTGTGGGGTTGTGGGTCTCGGGGGGGTTGGTTTGTGCTTGGTTGTCGGCGGTGGTTGTGTCGGATAGCCTATAGCCTATATCCAGTGGACAGCACAGCCTAGCCCTGAGTAGCAGAAGCCAGAGGTGAGTACCTGTTTGTGTTTTGTGTGTTTGGTATTTTATTGAACCAATTGTCCTGCAGGTTAAAGGTAACGTAAAGGGGAAAGTGAGTGTGGGAAAATTTTTGTTAGCTGGTATCGATTTACGTAACTGTGGGGGGTTTACTTGTTTTTTGTGATCCCGCCACATTATTTTTTGGTGCCCGAACAGGGACTGCTGGTGTGGCAGCTGCAGGACAATTGGTCTAGGCTAGTGTGTATGAGTGGTGAGAAAGTTTGGGATGGAAGGATTGAGTGAGGTGGAGAGGCTGAAGGAGGAGTTGAGGTTGGAGAGGGAAGTAAGAGGACAATTGGAAGCGGATAATGAGAGGTTGAGGGTAGAGTGTGAGGAGCTGAAGAGTGAGTTAGAGGAAATGAGAGGAATGCTAAGGAGTGCAAAAGTGGAAATGAAAGAAGAAGTGAAAGGAGCGGAAGAGAGAATGGTTGAGAAAATGGACGATAAATTCTTAGTGATGATGAATGCAGTGCAGGAGATGATGAAGGGGTTCATGGGAGAGGGAGCTGTAGGAGGTAGGCCTACTAGGTCTTGTGATAGGCCAGAAGTGGTAAAGACAGTGGAAGAGCGAGGGGATGAAACTACGAGTGACGAAGGTGACTTGTTTGTGATAGGTAAAGGAAAGAAGGGAAAGAGACAGGATAAGGATAAACCTGAGGACAAGAATAAGAAGGGGGCTGAGGAAGGGGGAAAGAAGACGACTAAGGTAAAGAAGGGTTAGGAAAAGAAGACGACTAAGGGAAAGAAGGTTAGGAAGGATGACGGACAGGATGAGACTAGGACTGAATACATTGGGGAAAGGGCTGAGAGTGATTTGGATAGCTGTGAGTGGAAACAGGTGGGTAGAAAGAAGGGTAAGAAGAGCGTAATCAGGAGCATGGATGTTAGTATGGAAGTTGATTCGCTGTATTCGGACGAGGTTAAGAGGGATCAGAATGGTGGAAGTAGCGAAAGTGAGAGTGAGCGGGAAGTACGAAAGGCTGTATATATGAGAGAGATACCTAGATGTGCACAATACGAGGAATATGGTAGTAGGGACATAGGGGATTTTTTTAAGGAATATGAAAGGTATTGTGAGGCAAAGTATGGGGATAACAAGAGAGTCTGGGCAAGAGAGTTGGGTGGCTTTTTGACGGGATTTTTGTTGAATATGTATGGGGTAATGATGAGTGTGGGGAATGTGCCTTATGAGTGTGTGAAAGCCAGGATTGTGGAACAGGCAAAGAGGATAAAGAGTAGTGTTAGATATAGGAGAAAACATGGTTTTGATGAGGTAAGAATGAATGTTGGTGAGTCGTTGTCGATGTATGTGTGCAGGTTGGAAACATTAGCCAGGAAAAAGTTTGGGGATGAAGGGATAAATGAGTGTAAAGAGTTAGTGAGGAAGTTGTTGGCGACTGTGCCTGAGAGTGTGTATGAGTTTGTAAATCTGAAACGTAAGGAGAAAATGCGATGGACAAATGAAAGGTTGTCGTGGAACAACATTTTGGAAACAGTAGAGGATTATGAGTTGGATAGGTGTATGAAAGAGAGTAGAAGTGTTAGTGTTAGGACTGAAGTGGCTGATGTTATACCAGAGTTTAAGAGCTATAGGGAGGCAGTTTTGGAAGGGCCAAGGCGAATGGCAGATTGATGGTTGATAGGAGCGTTAGAGCCAGTAACGTAAGTATGGTTAGCCCTAAGAGAGATCGAAGTGCAAGCGTTGGAAGAGTTGGGTCGGTTAGTCGTGAACGAGAGCAGCAGTGTTACAGATGTGGAAAGCTAGGGCACAGGAAGAATGAATGTCGGTGGGCGTTGGGAGCTTGCTTCGGGTGTGGGCAAACAGGGCATTTAGTGAGCGAGTGTAAGAAGGATAGGGATATTAAATGTTACAGGTGTGGGCAAGTAGGGCGTATAGCAAGTGGATGTCGAGGTACTCGTGTGACTGAGGTTTGCGGTAATTGCGGGAAGAATGGGCATTATGCTAGGATGTGTAAGGAACAGCGGGCAAAGTGTGTTGAATGTGGAATGGAAGGTCATGTGGCGAGTGTGTGTAGGCGAAAGAGGATGAGTCAGGTTGGGAGTTCGGGAAACTAGGTACAAAGGAGATTCAGTTGGGTGGGTCCTCTGGTGTGCGGTCAGTAAGAGTGATGCATGTGCGTGAAGGATTGTTGCATGAAAAAGGGTTTGGAGGAAGAGCTCATGAATGTATGAGTGTAAAAGTGAGGTGCAAAGGGGTTTGTTTGGTTGCTTTGATTGATACTGGGTGCAGTGTCAGTGTTCTTTTTAAGAATGGATGTTACAAGTTGCGGAGTGAGTGTGAAATTAGGAAATGTAAAGGGGAGGTACGAGGAATAGGAAATTTAGGTATGCCTGTGGTGGGAGTGTTGCGTGAAAATGTAGAAATCGAAGGGGTAGTGATGGATGAAGGTGACTTTTATGTGATCGAGGGAATGAGTGATAAGTATGATATGTTGTTAGGATACAGGTTCCTGAAGAAGTGTGGGATGATGGTCCATCCGAGCAGGAATATGATTGAGTTGCATAGGAAGGGGAATGTACATGGAGAGTTGTACTTGGATAGGGACGGAGGGGTAAGCAGTAAAATATGGAAGGGAATGCCGTTGGTTGCGAAAGAGAGTGTAAAAGTGCCGAGAGAAGTTGGAGAAGTTGTTAGTGTGAAAGTTGCGTGGCCCGATAGTCCTGGGATTGTCGAAGGTGACAAGTGTGCATATGTGGTTGAGGGTGTGGATGCGAACAAGTTGGTAAGAGCGAGCGTGCATGTGTACGACGGGATTTTGGATATGGAGAATCCTCGGGTTTTTGTAGCCTCATTGCCGAGTGTTAGGAAAAAGCGAGTGCAGGGCATACGTGAAGGTGATTGTGTGGGGTTGTTGTATACGTTGGTGGATGTGGATGACGAAAGATATGTTAGGGTGCGGCAGATGATGACAGGTAGCATGAAAGGAAGTGATGAGTGGAAGTATGATGAGTTGAGAGAAAGAATTGAGGTGGATGAAAATGTTGGTGATGACGAGAGGCAGCGTTTGATGCGGATGTTGTGGGATAGGCGGGGTGCGTTGAGTCGGGGTGACGAGGATTTCAGGGGATCTAAGCTTCCAGAGTTCAAGATAGTTTTGAATGACGATACCCCCATATATCAGCGTCCCCGACACTTTTCTGCGCCTATTGCCCGAGAGATTGAGGAACTTGAGAGAGTGGGAGTGATCGAGAGGAGCGAGAGTGCTTGGAATAGTCCCATAGTCCCAGTACGCAAGACAGATGGGAGTTTGAGGATGTGTGTGGATTACAGGAAGGTGAATGAAGTGACTGTGAAGGAGCGATTCCCGATGAATGTGGTGTCTGATTGTGTGTATAAGATGCATGGGATGAGTGTTCACAAAATTGGATTTGGTAAGGGGCTATTACCAGATGCCTCTTGAGGAAGGGAGCAGCCATGTTGCTGCCTTCCAGAGGGCAATGAATGTAGTTTTGGCTGGTTTTGATAGAAGGAAGGTGACTGTGTTTATAGATGACGTTTTGATTGCAAGCGAGACTGTTGAGGAGAATGTGGAACTGCTTGAGAAGGTGTTAGAACGATTGGAAGAGGTTGGAGTGAAAGTGAAGCTGGAGAAGTGTACGTGGTTGGCTGGGGAAGTGGAATTTCTTGGTCATGAGGTGAGTGCGAGTGGTGTAAGGAAGAGTGAAAAGTTTGTGGAAAAAGTAAAGGAGTTTCCACGTCCCCGGACCATGCGGGAGTTAAAGGGTTTTTTGGGATTGATTGATTTCGGGAGGAAGTTTGTTAGGGATTGTTCGGGTATAGGGAAGCCATTGACTGAATGGACCGGGAAGAAAAATTGTACTAAGCTGAGGTGGGATGAGCGAATGGTGGGAGCATTTGAGAGATTGAAAGAGGAGGCTGCTAGGGACGTCACCTTGGCTTTTCCGGACTACAGTGAGGATGCCAGTAAGCTTGAGTTGTATGCTGATGCTAGTAAGTTTAGTATGGGAGGATGCTTGGTGCAGATGCAAGAGGTGAATGGGGAGGGACAATTGAGAGTGATTGCGTATGTGAGTAAAGCTTTTAACAAAGCAGAGCTTAAGTATTCGGTGGTTGAGAAGGAGCTTGCGGCAATAAGGTTTTGTGTGAAAGCGTTGAAAGTGTTTTTGTATGGGGTAAAATTTGTCATAAGGACAGATCATCGGCCGTTAGTTTATATGATCAAGAAGGAAAGTGTGAATGCTAGGATTGCGAGGACAAATTGAGGATTTGAGAGTTTGATTTTAGCTTAGAATATGTGCCAGGGAGTAAAAATGTGATTGCTGATACGATGCCTAGGATGCATGGTAAGGACAGTGGTGTTGTGAGAAGTGACTGGGATCCGAATATGGTACCTGAGGGGTTGGTTGTAAAAGAGAGGTTTGAAGGGAATGACAGTGTGTGTGAATGTTTGTTTTCAGCATTGAAAAACTTGGAAGGTAAGGGTCTGGTTGAAGAGGTACTCGGTAGTGTGAATGAGTTGCGAGTGAAGTTGATGAGTGATGTGCAGAAGGAAGTGGCATATGCGAAGGAACAAGGTGGGGAAGGAGAAATGTTGCATGAATTGTTGTCAGCAGTAGCTGAGTTGTTTGGAATAAAAGTGTTGTATTTTGGATGGAACAGACCGGTTGAATATCAAGGAAGGGTGAGTACAGGTAATGAACGTGGGGTTTTGATGATTCAGTGCAGGGAACGTGGTTGTAATTGTTTGGTTACAAAAAGGGACTGTGAAGGGGATCTGAGTCAGAATTGTGGAAATGGGGAATTAACTGAGGATGAATGTGGATGAGGAGGATTGTGATGTGGATAACCAGGTGGACGTGGTAGTGAATGTGTGTATGCATGGGACTCGAGGGAAAATGGTGACGTTTGTCCAAGTAAATGATAGTGAGTACTGTAGTTTGGTTGACACAGGGGCACAAGTTTCCTTGGTGAGTGGGTCAGTGGTGAGTGAACTTGAGTGATGTGATTGGGAAGTGAAAAGGCAGTCTACAAGTGTGAGAATACATGGGTTGGGACAAGGAAGTGTTTTAGTATGGGAAGAGGTACGGTTAAAGGTTAGGTTGGGAGATCTTGAAGTAATGCATAACTTTATAGTTATAGGAGAAAATTATATGCCATCTTGCTTTTTAATAGGGATAGATTTTTTGAGGATCCACGATATAGACGTAGATATAGGAAATGGAATTCTTAGAAAGTGGGGCAGACAAGTAGCTAGGATTCAAGATGGTAATGTATTTGTGGCAAACTTTGTGGGTATGATTGATATTGCTAGGAGTGAGAATGATCTGTTGAGTGAGGAAGAGATTGAGGAAATGCAAAATGATTACCTGGAGATAAGTGTGTTGCGACAATGTGTTTTGGGAGGAGTGCGTGTGGAAGACTGGCCGTGTGAGTTGGATGTATATAAGAGGGTTGCTAAACGTTTTGTGGTGTGCAAAAACATAGTGTACTTTTTGCATCAGGAAGGGGTGTATGACAAGGAAGTGTATGTGCCAGTGTTTTCTGTTGAGTCAGCTGTGAGTATGTTTGTTGGTGCATGATCGGTTTGGGCATATGGGAAAAAATAAGAAAAATTAAGTGGGGGGAATGCATGAGAGAGAGATTGTATGCTCCTGGGTTGAATAAGATGTGTGTGGATGTGGCTGTCACGTGTGAAGACTGTCAGAGGGGAAAGTATCAGAGTGTGCATGCAAGTCCACCTGTGTTGCGATTGTAGATGAAAGAGCCATTTGAAATGCTTGTGATTGATTGTGTTTCTTTGCCTAGGACTGCGAGAGGACACGTGGGGATGATTGTGATGGTGGATCACATGAGTAAATTTGCCTATGTGGTTCCCATCAAAGATAAGAGGAGTGAAACTGTTGCACGAATGGTGGGTCAAGTGATGTTGCCCATGTGTGTGTGTAAGCCAGCAAAAATGTTGAGTGATAATGGACCTGAGTTTGTGGGATGGGAATTTGAAGAAATGTTGAAGGAATGGGGTGTTGTGCATGTGTATTCTACTCCGTATATGCCCAGTGCGAATGGGTTGGCTGAAAGGACTGTTAGGGCGATGACTGAGATTTTGCGAATGATGAGTAAGAGCGACAAGGATTGGGATATGTATGTAGGACGTGCAGTTTGGGTATATAACGCCACACTGCAGAAGAGCATAGGTATGTCTCCTTGTAAATATGTGTTGAATTTTGAAAGGATTGTCAGAAGGTGATCGGGATTTGTGGAAGAAAGCGAGTGAAAGGTTTGAGAGGTTTTTAAGGATTTGGGGAAATAAGGTGTTGAAAGCGGCGTGGTTGAGATGGGAAGAATTAATTTGAATAAAGTAAGGGAGAAATTTGAAGGGCCTTTTGAGATTTTGGAAGTGGGACCGAGTGGATTGAGTTATGTTTTGGGGAAATTGCGAGTAGGTGGGGGAATGGATGATGTTAGGGCACACCATAACCAGCTCCGTAAGTGGAGGGAAGTACCACAGTATGTTCGGGAGAATGCAATGAGTGAGTGGTTGAGGGTGAATAAGTATGAGCCGACTGTCGGTGAACAAATTGGTCTGGGAGATCAACAGTTGGTGTTGGTTGAGTATGGAAGAAAACAGAAGAGTGTGGAGAGAGGAAGTGGAAGGAAAAAGCGTGAACGGCATGGTAAAGGGGTTGGTGGTAGGGTGCAAACGGTTGATAAAGCGTGTGCTATGGATGACTTTGGGGGAATGAATGATACTTGTAGTGTATGTGGGTTCGAGTTGACAGGGACAAATAAAGACTTCAGTGAGAAGGAAACTGACTAGTGAGGAGGTAGTTGATAGGATGGATAAGTCTTTGCAGGAGTTTGACAGAAGTATGGATGAACTGAGTGGTTTGGTGGCCGAAATAGGGGAGATGTTGGAACCAGAGTTAGAAGACAAAGGTGAAGAAGTGAATGGAATTTGGGAGGATGGTAGTGAGGGAGATAATGGGAGTTTGAAAGAAAGAAGTTTGGAAGAAGTGAATGGCGATGTAACTGAAAGAGTGTACGATGGTCCTCAAACAAGATCCAGGGGGCCTGCATCTGAGCATCCTTGGGTGTTGCGAAAGGCAATTTAGTGTGGATGTTGTAAGTGTAAGGAGATGTTGTCAAATGTAATATGGAGGAGTAATGATAGTTTATATTTGACAACATCTCCAAAGGTTGTGTGAGAGAGAGAGATGGATTGGTGGGAGGATGAATGGGAGTGGTTAAATGGCGGTCGGAAGCATGTCTGTTGTGGCGCTCTGTATGAAGTCAGTGGAAGTCTGTTACGAGAGTCGTAAGCAGTGGGGCGTCTGGTCAAGTCAGAGTTGGTTTTGACAGCAGTTATCCTTTGGTGTTTGGTTGTTTTGGTGGTATTTGATAGATTTTGGGGTTGTGAAGTTGTTGTGCGTGTGTCTGTCTGGTTGTGGTGAGGTTAAGAAGGTTGGTGGTTCATTTTCGGTGTCTGTTAGTGGTGGTTGGGGCAGTGTTGGTTTTGGTGGGTTGTTGTACTTCTGTAAGTCGTGTGGTTGTCGTGTTCTTTCGGGGTGTTGGTGTTCATCTGCAGTGATTTCTCAGGTTATTGAGTTTATGTGGGGTTGTGGGTCTCGGGGGGGGGTTGGTTTGTGCTTGGTTGTCGGCGGTGGTTGTGTCGGATAGCCTTTAGCCTATATCCAGTGGGACAGCACAGCCTGCCTAGCCCTGAAGTAGCAGAAGCCAGAGGTGAGTACCTGTTTGTGTTTTGTGTGTTTGGTATTTTATTGAATCAATTGTCCTGCAGGTTAAAGGTAACGTAAAGGGGAAAGTGTGAGTGTGGGGAATTTTGTTAGCTGGTACGATTTACGTAACTGTGGGGGGTTTACTTGTTTTTTGTGATCCCGCCACAGAGTCTAGTATCATCCCTAAATAGAGAATCCTCTGAGTTGGAATCGATTGGGACTTCTCCGTGTTTATTATGATACCCATTTGTTGTGTCAAAGTAAGTGTCTTCTCCAAGTCCTTCACACACTGACGCCTGGATCTGGCTCTCAGGAGCCAGTCGTCTAAGTATAAAGCTGTGTTGATCCCCATCAAATGCAGACACTTTCCCAGAGGGGCGAGAATCCGAGTAAATATTTGAGGGGCGGTTGACAGACCGAAGCAGAGGGCTCTGAACTGGAAGACTCTCTTCTTGAAGACGAATCTCAGGAACTTCCTGGAGTTCTGATTGATGGGGACATGGAAGTATGCATCCTTCATGTCGAGAGATACCATCCAGTCGCCCGGTTGGATGGCTGACATTACCGATCGACTGGTTTCCATTCGGAATTTCGTCTTCCGGACGAAGAGGTTCAGAGCGCTTACATCCAACACAGGTCTCCATCCCCCTGATGCCTTGGGGACTACGAAGAGCCTGTTGTAAAACCCTGGGGAGTTCGTGTCTGTTACTTCCTCTATGGCCTCTTTGTTGATGAGCTCTTCTACTTCTTTGGCTACAGCCAAAGCTCTTGTTGAGCCTGTCGAGTATGCTGTCAAACAGACAGGTGTATTGTACAGTGGTGGATCCTGGGTAAAAGGGATCACATACCCCTCTCGAAGCACCTGAATTACCCACTGTTCTGCTCCTCTTCGACTCCATTCCTCCCAGTGGTCATGGAGTCTTGCCCCCACGGGTGTGTGAAGGACCTTCCGATCATTTCTCTGTCTTAAAGGAAGGTTTCTTGTTAGACTTGGAGGTGGTTTGTAGATTTGTTCTTGGTCTCTGCTGCCACCTCAACTTACCTCCTCGAAAGGGATGTTTTTGTAGAGGAAAAGCTTTGGCTCCTGTCACTGGAGGCTCCTTAGGTCTTCTCGCTGACTGAAAAAGAAGATCATTGGTGGAATTTTTCTCGAGGTCTAACAGCACATGCTTAATGGTTTCTTCTGGAAACAGGTGAGATTTACTGAGGGGGGAGAACAAACAAGCTGATTTTTGGTTCATGGTTACTCCTCGAGATGTGAAGGAGCACCACCGTTCTCTCTTCTTTAGTACTCCCATAGTGAATAGGGAAGCCAATTCCCTTGAACCATCTCTCACTGCCCTGTCCACACAGGACAACACATTGAGCCAGTTGGCAGAAAAATCCTCATCTAGAGACTGGCAATCTTCAATTTTCCTGGCTAACGCTGCAATAGTCCAATCCAGAAAACTGAAGACTTTGAACAACTTGTATAAGTTCTTCACCAGGTGATCCAACTCGGGTGAAGAGAACAACACTTTCGCAGTCGAGAACGCTGCTATTCTGTGAGAGTCCACAAGACCGGAGAAGTCTCCTTGGGAGGAGGCAGAAACTCCCAAAGAAGGAACTTCTCCTGTCGCATAAAACCTGTAGGTTTTATTCTGCAGCTTCGACGGAGGAAAGGCGAATGAAGCCTTGCCTAACTCCCTCTTCTTAGCAAGCCCTCTTCTACTTCCTTCAGTGCTTTCTTTGAAGACTGAGAAAGAACTGGTTTCGGTAACCCCGAAGGCGCTGATCTCCTATCCTTCACAAACATCAACGGAGGTGGAGAAGGCAAACCAGGTTCAAAAAGTCCGGATAAGTCTGTAAAAGAAACCTTAACAGACTAGAATAAGCAGAAGAGGGCTTCGAATCCTGGTCTTGAGTTTCCTCTTCTGACAGGACGGCCGATACCCTGTCTTCCTCTTCCGTCTGGCTCGTCTTCTTCAAAAAGACCATCAATTCTTGAAGTTGATGTTTAAAGGGACCCAAAGCGGAATCCTCTAGTAAGGATTTGGCCTTCGCATCATCCTTAGGCGAAGACGACTTCGTGGTTGTCGTACGGCTCTTCTTCGAAAACGAACGACTGGGAGTTGAAAACCACATGAGACGTATGAGGCGAACGAGTCGAAACAGCTCGAGACTAATGAGGCGAACGAGTTGAAATTCCTATCGACACACAACCAGGGTTGCCGTTTTGAGGAATTTCGTCTATAAGTGTGGCTTTCTGGTGACATCTGGCAACTCCTCGTGGCTTTTCCGACCACAGGCTACGGCACTGAATAATGAAATTCTTCATTTGCCTTTATGTAGAAAAAACGGTACCACCGCACACAACGAATCCAATGATGCGAGTCAGTCTCACAAGTGTGCGAATGTAACGCACCTGAATGTCTGACTCCGTCCGAAGATACGCTATCCGAAGAGTCGTGGCTGTTGTATGGCTCTTCTCCTAAAACGAACGACTGGGAGTCGAAACAACACGAGACGTATGAGGCAAAAGAGTCGAAGCAGCTCGAGGCAAATGAGGCGAACAAGTCGAAACAGCTCAAGACAAATGAGGCGAACGAGTCGAAACTCGTACCGATACACAACGAGGCAAGTCAGTCTCGCAAGCGCTGTAACGCACGTGAGCGTCTGACTCCGTCGACACTGCAGGAAGGTTGTGGACTCCAGTTTTCCTTGGATTTCTTAACAGGCGGCGACATCCCTCTTCCGAGTCGGACGACAACTGCATGTCACTGTTATCTACACCTTTCCAGCGGAGTTTCCGGGCACTCACGAGTCGACTACGTCGACGGAGTCGGCGACTGACCGTGGGCAAACTCCCCCAGTCTCCCTTCGACCTCCGGTATGTCTTCTCCCGGTAGCTGGGGAGCGGGACAGTGACCTTCGCCTAGGAGAACAGGGGGAACGGACAGCTGCCTCCTCGGACACGACACTGCACTGACACTTGGCCTAACACTGGCCTTATCGCTTGCCTCTTTACGAACGCACCTCTAACATGGAAATGGTGTTGGGATCGGAAACATGGGATACCTGGTCTGGAGTAATTGGTAATGAAGTTAGAGGACTATCAAAAAGTGAAATATTAGATAAAAGTGGAGAAGATAAGTGACGGGTTGCTCACCTCTAAAGGCACGGAAGTTGTCTCTATTCTAGTTTTACTACACGCTCTAAGCGCTGCTTCCTTCTCCTATCTTTGTCCATTTTATGCAAATGGGCTTGAAGAGTCTTCCAACCTTGTTCATCTAAATACGGTACTCATCACAAGTTAATTCCTTGTTACAGCACTGACCCCTACATTAACACATTTGGAGTGCGGATCGTAACATAGTTTAGCTAATCTAGTTTTTGCAGCCACTGCTGCAAAACCTAACTGAAGAAGAACTAGCATTAGACATTTTGTTAATAACTAGGCAGCTAACTGATGAAGCAAAAAAGCCAACCAAGAAATTTTACATCACCAAAAAAAAATCCACAATGGCGACGAAAGCCGACTGCAACAACAAACCACCGGTGTTACCCCATGGCCGGCAGAAAACAAATTGAAGTCTAAAGCTCAGCAGTACCAGGTATTCCTGAAAGTAGGTGGGATCTGTATCACCTACACAAACGATGGCAGCACTGCTACCGCCGCCAGGAATTTGAATTTTCGACTGCCAGGTAGAAAGCGTACAGCTAGTGTAATTGTTTGTAGTCACTAATGTGAAACTATCATTTCTTACTTGATGGTTTGATGGCTTCCACCTCGGTTAAGATATCCCTGCTAGTTTGCCACTTTTTATTAAGAAATGAACCATTTATTTAAAATCTCCATATGGAATATTTGTAACAGAATTGCAGTGGTACCTCGAGATACGAAATTAATCTGTTCCGAGACGGCCTTCGTATCAAGAGTTTTTCGTATCTTGGAACACATTTTACATGTAAAATGGCTAATCTGTTCCAAGCCCTCCAAAAACACCCCAGCAAATTATATTTCCAGGCCTGAAACACATGTTCTAGGGTTACGACGGAAGAAATATGACTCCAAAAAGGCAAAATACTGTACATACTTGAGTATTATTCAACTGCATATAATGTTCAACCCCATTTTTACTGCATATATTAGGACTTTGGCATATGTTCCTTAGCAATAAGCCTAGCCTATGTTAGCGGTTGCTACTGTAGCCTAGTCTATGATTCTGACATCTAAGCCTAAGAGCTAAAAGCTTAGAATATGCCAATAAAATGTATAAATAATCAGTATGTACTCATTTCAAATAATTATTAATTAATCATTAACTATAATACACAAACAAACAAAAAACAAACCTTCCAATTGATTGTTTACATTCAGCTCTTATCCGTCTTACGAGTATGGAACGAGCGCCAAGCAATCATTTTTCCTAGCACACAGTAAGCCATAAATTGTCATTAGTATCTCTCTTCAACTAATGAAACCACCAAACAGTATAATAACCATTCATTTCTATTCTTTATTCTATCTTTACCTAACGGAGATACCGAGTTACTGACAGCTATAATGAAACATACGTAATACGTATACGTAACGTAATAATAAAACAGAAGAAGAATTCTAAAAAATGATATTGTTAGTATACAATAAAGTTTTGTACATACTTACCCGGCAGATATATACTTAGCTTATGTCTCTGACGTCCCGACAGAATTCAAAACTCGCGGCACACGCTACAGGTAGGTCAGGTGATCACCCTCTCCCGCCGCTGGGTGGCGGGAATAGGAACCATTCCCGTTTTCAGACCAGATTTTTCTCTTACGCCTATCTCCTGAGGGGAGGATGGGTGGGCCATTCATCGTATATATCTGCCGGGTAAGTATGTACAAAACTTTATTGTATACTAACAATATCATTTTTGTACATGCAACTTCCCCGGCAGATATATACTTAGCTGATTGACACCCTTGGTGGCGGGTAAGAGATAGTTACTCAATATAAATAACAATAAAAACAGGGAAACAACATCTGTTGTAGGTCATATATATAAACTTATTAAAACCTTGGTTCCTACCTTATTGGGCAGAAGACTTCATGATTACTGTCTATGAGTCTGCTTGCCTCAAGAGTTTCAGTGGGGATGAGACCTGACACTGATAGCTCTTCTGGATCGTGTCAATGGGGGCGAGCCCGCTTACTTGACAGAGCCTTGTCTTGGATCTTACCAATGGGGGCTGACCCACTTACATGGTAGAGCCTTCACCTTTGTCATATCAACGGGGACTAACCCTCTCACATGACAGAGCCTAGGTCCAAATCACTAACAAGGAGCACGAAAAACCAATCCCGACCACCTGACCACACTACATTTGTTAACACTACGATTTGAAAGGAGCATTCCCAAGACCCCTTCCAATCGACCATAAAAACACAACACCAAAAAACGTTTAAAATTACTAACTTAACTAACTATAAAGGATTAGGTTCAGCTCCTTGCCCCAGCAACGAATCCGCAGACACGAACGGTCCGAGAGAGAAGCACTTGTCATAAGTGACTCGCACGTCTTTTAAGTAATTTGATGCAAAAACCGAATTGCACCTCCAATAGGTGGATTCGACAAGTCTGTATCGACATATTCCTATGATACGCTTAAGAGGTAGCTACAGCTCTGACCTCATGTGCTTTGACTCTTAGAAGCCTTAGATGTTCCTCTTCACAGGAAGCATGCGCTTCTTTGATAACGTCTTTAATAAAATACGCTTGAGCATTCTTAGAAATCATCCTCTTAGGATTTCTTACAGAACACTAAAGGCTATCCACATTTCCACCAAGTAGCTTCTTCCTCTCTAGGTAGAACTTGAGGATCCTGACTGGGCACAATGTCCTCTCTAAGTCTCTCCCTACCAAAGAGGACAGTCCCTTAATCTCAAAAGTCCTTGGCCATGGTTTAGAAGGATTTTCGTTCTTTGCTAAAAACAGGGGATTAAAGGAGCATACTGCAGAATCTTCCTTAAAGCCCACAGTTCCTTCTAAAGCCTGAAGTTCACTAACTCTCTTAGCAGAGGCTAGTGCAAAGAGAAAGAGAGACTTTCTAGTCAAGTCTCTGAATGAGGAATTTTGAGGAGGTTCGAATTTCTCGGACATTAAATATCTAAGGACCACATCCAGGTTCCAACTAGGTGGTCTTATAGTCTTGGACTTCGAGGTTTCAAAGGACCTTAACAAGTCATGCAGATCCTTGTCCTCCGAGATATTAAGGCCTCTATGTCTAAAAACAGATGAGAGCATGCTTTTATATCCCCTTATTGTGGTAATGGCCAGATTGCATTTCTCCCTCAAATAAAGGAGAAAATCCGCTATTTCAGTTACAGAGGTACTGGAAGAGGATACTTTCTGGGACCTGGCCCATCTTCGGAACACCTCCCACTTCGACTGGTACACGCGAAGAGTTTGAAGGTCTTCTGGCTCTAGCAATTGCCTTTGCAGCCTTGCGTGAAAACCCCCTCGCTCTGACGAGTCCTTCGACAGTCTGAAGGCAGTCAGACTGAGAGCGGGGAGGTTTTTGTGGTATCTGTCGAAGTGGGGCTGTCTGAGAAGATCCTTCCGCAGTGGAAGGGCCCTCGGGAAATCTATCATCCATTCCAGTACCTCTGTGTACCAATCTTGGGCTGGCCAGAATGGGGTGATGGATAAGGGTCAGTTTGGCTCCCTCCGTCGAAACGAACTTCCTTACCACCTCTCCTATTATCTTGAAAGGAGGAAAAGCGTACCCATCGATCCCCTTCCAATCCAGAAGGAGACCGTCCACTGCAACTGCCTTTGGATCTGAAATCGGAGAGCAGTAGTTCTCCAACCTCGCATTCCAATTAGTTGCGAACAGGTCGATATTGGGTCTCCCCCAGAGGTCCCAAATCTCGTCGCACACTTCTGAATGCAGAGTCCATTCCGTGGAAAGGACCTGATCTCTTCTGCTCAGAAGATCTGCTCTCACGTTCTTTTCCCCCTGGATGAACCTGGTTAGAAGAGTTATTCGCCGTTCCTCGGTCCAAAGAAGAAGCTCCTTTGCTTTCTCGAACAGGGAGAAGGAGTGAGTCCCTCCCTGTTTCCTTATATAGGCTAGAGCTGTCGTGTTGTCCGAATTCACTTGCAACACGGCACCCAATACTTGAGGTTCGAAGTGAACGAGAGCTAGATGGACTGCTGCTAGTTCCTTCTTGTTGATATGCCAGGACACCTGTTCCCCACTCCAGGTGCCTGACACTTCTCTCGAGCCTAGAGTCGCCCCCATCCTTTTTCCCGAGGCGTCTGTGAATAACACTAGGCGAGGGCTCAACAACTGAAGGGAGAGTCATTGATTCAATCTGTTTGCCTCTAACCACCAACTGAGGTTCCTCCTTTATGCTCTTTGAGAGCTGAAAGGAGTCCGAAAGCTCTTGGTGCTTCTGATCCAATTTCTCTCTGAGGAAGAATTGTAGGGGTCTTAAATGTAGCCTCCCTAGAGAAACGAACTGTTCCAACGAGGAAAGGGTCCCCAGAAGACTCATCCATTCCCTCGCGGAACATTGTTTCTTTCTCTAGGAAAGGTCGTCACTTTCCTGTAAACATCTCTCCTGTCGTTCCTTTGATGGATACACACGAAAACCCCGAGAATCCATCAGAATCCCCAGATAGACAATGATTTGCTGGGGATTCATCTGGGACTTCCCGAGGTTTAGTAACAGTCCCAGGGACTGAACTAGATCCAGTGTTAATTTCAAGTCCTCCAGACATCGATCTTTGATTGGGCCCGGATCAGCCAATCGTCGAGATACAACGAGATTCTTACTCCTTCGATATGAAGCCAATGAGCGACATTCCTCATAAGACCCGTGAACACCTGAGGGGCTGTGGCAAGACCGAAGCATAGGGCTTGAAATTAATTGCACTTTTGCCCTGTACCATGAATCTTAGGTACCTCCTGGACGAGGGATGGATAGGTACATGAAAATAGGCATCCTGAAGGTCCAGGGACACCATCCAATCCCCTGGACGAAGAGCTGCAAGAACGGAGGAAGTCGTCTCCATCGTGAACTTCGTCTTGACAATGAAGCGATTCAGGGCACTTACGTCCAGGACTGGTCTCCACTCTCCTGAGGCTTTTGGTACAAGAAAAAGACGGTTGTAGAACCCTGGAGATTGAAGGTCTTGAACCCTTTCTATCGCCTCTTTGTCCATCATTTCTTCTACTAGTTGTAGCAGGGCCTGGTTCTTTAAAGAATCTCGGTATCTTGCTGTTAACTCCCTTGGAGTTGTTGTTAAGGGAGGCTTCTCCCTGAAGGGGATAAGGTATCCTCTCTCGAGGATAGAGAGGACCAGTTGTCCGCCTCTCTCTGAGCCCAGACTTTCGCAAACTTCAGCAGTCTGGCTCCTACTGTAGTCTGGAGGACTACTTTCTCATTGTGGTTTAGGGAAGGGCTTGCGTGCTGATCTTCCTCTCTTAACCGGTCTCCTACTAAGAGAGGGTCTAGCCGTCGTTCTCCCTCGAAAGGGCTGCTGAAAAGCAGGCTTCTCTCTTTTAGCCAAAGGGACTGCTGGTTTTAGTCTTTTCGCCGACTGCGCAAGCAGATCCTGAGTAGCCTTTCCGGATAAAGACTTAGATATATCTCTCACTGTCTCTTGTGGAAACAGGTGACTAGACAGGGGCGAATAAAGCAGGGAGGATCTCTGTAGAGGAGACACCGATTTCGTCAAAAAAGAACTGTAGACAGATCTCTTTTTAAGGACTGCCGATCCAAAGAGAGAAGCCACCTCCGTAGATCCATCCATCAAGGCCTTATCCAGACAAGAAAGTACACTCGTTAAAACTTCCATCGAAACAAAGTCTGGATCCTGTGCTCTCTTAGCCAGGGCTCCCAAGGCCCAATCCATAAAATTAAAGACCTCAAGTGTGCGAAATAGACCCTTAAGTAAATGGTCCATTTCGCACATTCCCCATGAGGCCTTTGCCGAATGAAGAGAGCGTCTTCTAGACGAATCCACTAACGCTGAAAAATCAGCATCAGCTGAAGAAGGGAGGCCCAATCCCATTGGCTCTTTCGTGTCATACCAGACACCTGGCTTACCTGCCAACTTCGAAGGAGGGCAGGAAAAAACTGTCTTGCCCGCTTCTTTTTTAGAGAGGAGCCAGTTCTCCAAGCTCTTGATGGCTTTCTTCATCGAAAGGGTCGGATTCATTTTCACGAACGAAGAGGACTTGGAAAGCTTAGTGCTTGAAAGCAGTGATCCCGGCGAAGGAGGATCTGCAGGACGAAGAGAGTCACCGAACTCTTGAAGAAGCAGGGCTGCCAGTCTCTTGTAATCCGAGACGCCCGCATCTACTGGAAGTTCCTCCTCAGATACCACTTCAAAGGTAGCATTAGGAGAAGAATGCCTCTTCGGAGAAGGAGTCCTAAAAGGAGAAGCGCTCTTTTCCTTCAAAGGAAGTTTGGTAGAGGAAGGAAGACCACTCCCCAAAGAGATCCTATTGCCTGAAGAAACAGTTTCTACTGGAAGGGGCCTCGCAGAAGAAGAATGCCTGCTTCTTCTCAAAAGTTCTTGCTGCCTGAGAGGGGAAGAGCTCGCATCTTTACAGGAAACTCTATAAGGAGTAGGGCGAGAATCCCGTAACAGGCTCTTTTCAGGCTCTTGGCGCCTGTGAGGAGAGGCGCTAGCGTTACGTCGGTAGCGTCTATCAGGCGCTACGCGCCTTGGGGTAGAAAAACGTCTGCTCTCATCCTGGCTCCTGCCAGGAGAGGGGTTTACTTCCTTCCGAAGATTCTTGTGAGAAGGCAAACTCGTAACTCCTAAGGAAACCCTAACAGGAGTAGGGCGTAGAGAACCCATCATGCTCTTTTCAGGCTCCTGGCGTCTGCGTGGAGAGGCGCTAGCGTCCCGTTCTGGGTGCCTGGAAGGAGTAAAACGCCTGGTTGAAGAATACCGTCTAACATCACGATGGCGCCTGCTGGGAGAGGCGCTAAAATCTCTCCGAGAACGACGGGGGGGCGAGATTTCTTCTTCTCTTCTCTCTGCGTCCCCGTGAATAACGGAGATTATCTTGTTCCTTAAGATAGCAAGAGAGGCGCTTGTATCTCTCAGACAACGCCTATAGAGAAGAACATTCTTTACTCCTACGAAAGGATCGACTATCCTTGTCATGATGGGAGGGCTTGCGCCCTTCTTTCGGGGCGTCTTAGACGAATGCGGGATCCTACTAGATAGAAGCTCTTCTGGTCGGAGTAGTAGATCGTTCTCGAAGGGAGAGGCGTAGAGCAACGATCGTTGTTTGGGGAGTAAAGCCTTCCAGGAGAGAGACGCCTACCAGAGTCCCGAACGCCGACTTGACGACCGTCTCTTAAGAGAGCTCTTTGCTGGAAGAGAGACGTCCTTCCTGCGAGAAGGCTCCTTAGACAGCGAGCCTACTAATGAGGATAGCTGCTCCTGCAGTCCTACCAAGAACTTCTTTGTAGAAGCACGAATTCCTTCCGGAGAAGAAACAGGAGACTTCATCGCTCTCTTCTTCTGAGCGGGAGAATACTCCGGAAAAGGCTCTGGGCTGGAGTCTAATGCGTCTCCTGCAGGCGCCTTCCAGGCTCTCTTCAGAGGGCGCGACTTAGACGCGGAGCTCCATCCGCGTCTTGGAGAAGTAGAATCCGAGTCGGAAAAACACTTCCTAAGGACGCTTTGTCTATAGCTGTCCAAGGCAGCCTGGGACGAGTCTACAGGGCCTTGCCGAAGGGGACGCCCTGACTGTTGGGAATACTCTACATCCCCTTGCGGCTTCGACATTCCTCCCTCCCTTGGTCATGGGAGTCTGAAAGAGGTTCTAGGCCTAGGAGCAATGCGGAGTCGGTCAGACTTCCCCCTCCCACTACACTGGGAAAATGGGGACACTGTACACTTCACTGCACACTTCACTCTTACCTTCCATTTCTCGTAATTGCCTTTGCAAATTACGGATCGACGCTTCCATTGCAGCTTTCTCCGATCGAGACGAATCTACGATTTTCGCTGCGGGGGGTGGGAAGGAGCTGAACCTGCGTTAGCAGTAGGAGAAATTACATTGGAAATAGAAAGATTGTCCTGATCCAAAGAGCAGGACCTACTTGAACTTTTAGCAGCTTTCCTAATTCTATCTTTCTCCAACTTATTTACATACGCAGTCAAACTCTTCCATTGCACTTCAGTCAAACTCAAACATTCGTCACATGTGCTACTAACTGAGCATTCATTCCTCCTACATTTAACACAAATAGTGTGAGGGTCCACCGAAGCTTTCGGCAGTCTCACCTTACATCCTTCTTTCACACAAACTCTAAAACGAGTTTCAGGCACAACATCAGCCATAATGAAGAATCCTAAGCAAATCCAAATAACGGTCCAAATCAGCGTATACCAAAGCCAAAGAAAGAATACTTCACCAAACAATCCTTAGCAAAGCAAGCAGAATTCCGTGCAGGAGGAACTAACAACGATGTTGTTAGCACCGGCGGCAGAAAAAATCTGGTCTGAAAACGGGAATGGTTCCTATTCCCGCCACCCAGCGGCGGGAGAGGGTGATCACCTGACCTACCTGTAGCGTGTGCCGCGAGTTTTGAATTCTGTCAGGACGTCAGAGACATAAGCTAAGTATATATCTGGCGGGGAAGTTGCATGTACAAAAATGCGTTTTTGTACATGAACTTTCCTGTCAGACATATACTTAGCTTACGTCTCTGACGTCACGACAGAATTCAAAACTCGCGGCAAACGCGACAGGTAGGTCAGGTGATCTACCTTACCCGCCGCTGGGAAGCGGGTGTAAGAACCAACATACCTTTCTTGTCAGATTTTTTCTGTCGTCGGTGTCGACTACACCTGTTGTCGGTACCTCTTGACAGTTGGATTCTTTGCTCGTTTTTGCCCTGGATTGTTTCTATTGGACGTTTTTGGTGAAGTACCTGATCTTTTGGCCTGGCATTTGCGATTTGTGGACCGTTATTTGACTTTTCTTTGGATTTTTCTTTGGATTCATGATGTCTGATGTTGACTCTAAGAAAACTGCTATGTTCAGAGTTTGTTGTATGACTGAGTGTAAGGTGAGGCTACCGAAAGCTGCGGTAGACCCTCACACAGTATGTTTGAAGTGTAGAGGGAATGAATGCACCTTTAATAACCCTTGTAACGAATGTGAAAAGCTGAATGAAGATGAATGGAAGTCTTTGTCTTCCTACTTGAGGAAGCTTGAAAAAGATAAAGTTAGGAAAGCTTCTTCTAGGAGCAGTAGTAGATCGTATTAGCGAGTTGGATGTAGATAATCCTATTTTAGAAGTAGCTCCTTTGTCAGTTTCAGCCTCCTGCTCGCCCTGCATCGAAGCCGAAGAGGCGCCCCTTCAGAAGCGGTTTCTTTCATGAAGGCCACCATCGCAGCATGGAGAGGAAAATTAAACATTTGGAAGGTAAGAGTGATTCTAATAGTGAATTGTGCAGTGATCCCAGTGCAGTGGAGGGTGCGTCTGATCGGCTCCCTAATGCTTCCAGGCCTAGACCTCTTCCAGACTCCCAGTCCCAGTGGAGGAGGAAAGTCGAAAGCCGCAGGAAGGTTAGGGAGCATCCCCACCGGTCAGGCGTCCCCTCGGTAGCGCCTGTTGCTCGTTCCCAGGCTACCTTGGATCGCGCCAAGAGAGAAGTCTTGCGCAAATGCTTCTCGTCTTCGCCTTCGCCCTCTCCTAAACGAGGATGGAGCTCTTCGGAAGCCTCGCGCCCTTCGAAGAGAGCCTGGAACACTCCCTGTGCCCTTCCCTCCAGCCCTGAAGTTTTTTCAGAAGAGCCTGAGGTGGAAGCGAAGAAACGGAAGAGATCTCTTGAGTATCGTTCCCCGAGCAGAGATCGAGCCTCGTCTCCTGTTCAAGACTTTGGAAAATCTCCGGCAAGGGTGTTGGCTTGTCTTCAGGCACAGATTTCGGCTCTGGCTGACTCTCTTTGCGTGACTTCTCGTCGTAGGAAGGACGTCTCGCTGCCTGTAAAGAAGTCCAGGCTCCCCTCTCCCGACTCTCGCTATGCGACGGAAGCGGCTCACTCTTCTGGGCGTTCGGAGTCTCGCAGGAGGATTTCTTCTTCGGACAAGATCCCGGCTTCGTCCAAGCGTCAGTCGCCTGACAGACAGGATTCTTTTGTGTCTCCTTCGGACAAGGAGCAGGCTTCTCGTAGGAGATCTTCGCCCTACAGACACTCTTCTCGAGACAGAATCTCTCCCCTTAATAGGCAACAAGAGCCTAGTAGGCGCTACTCACCTCGTAGCCGCACCTCGTCTCGCCTCCACTCTCCTGTTGATAAGCGCCCTAAATCGGACAGGTGCTCTTCGCTGGACAGGCGTCAAGAGCTTGTTAGGCACGTTTCTCCTGGCAGGCACTCTTCTCCTGACTTTCACTCTCCTCGAGTCAGGCGCCGAGATCCTAGCAGGCGCTTCTCCCCTTGTAGGCGCTCACCTAGTAGGCGCTCGTCGCCAGAGATCCTCTCTCCTCGGTTCAGGCGCCAAGAGCCTGGTAGCCGCTTCTCGTATGGCAGGCGCTGTTCGCCTGGTAGCCGCTCTCCTTTGGATAGGCGCCAAGAGCCTGATAGAAGTTTTTCTTCAAACAGGCGCTCTGCTCCTGACAGCCGCCTTACTCCTGTTAGGCTCCAAGAATCTGGAAAACGCACTCCTCCAGACAAGAAGGATTTTGCAAGTAGGCACGTTTCTGAAGCTTTGTCTCCAAGACGTAAACGTCTTACTTCCTCTAGAGACTTATAAGGATAGTCGCGCCTCTAAGGATCATGAGGGTTCTTCAGCTCAGGAAGAACAGGATCCCTCAGAAGAAGAAGGACCAAAAGACTCCTCTGTTTCCTCCTATAAGAGGTTAACAGATTTGCTCCTGCAAGAGTTCGGAGATATCCTTTCTCCTGTGGCTCCTCCTCCTCTTTCTTTATTCTCCACTTCGAAGACTTTGAAGGTTTCGTCTTGTGTAAGGATGAAACCTACTGTTTCCATGAAGAAGGCGCTTAGAGGTTTTGGGGAATGGCTCCTTTCTAAGGAAGAGAAAGGGAAGACTGTTTTCTCTTTCCCTCCGTCTAAACTGACTGGCAGATTGGGATTCTGGTACGAATCGGGCGAACCTTTAGGCCTCGCTCTCCCTTCGTCTGCGGACTCGGACTTCTCTTCATTGGTGGATTCTGCTCGTCGATCAGCCCTCCTGTCCGCCAAGACTACGTGGGGGATGACGAACTTGACCACCTACTGAAGGGAATGTTCCGAGTCCTGAAGTTTTCAACTTCCTTGATTGGTCTTTAGGAGTTCTGGCTAATAAGACCCAGGACCCCGGATTCACTGTCTCCTGAAGATCTTAACTGCGTCCTCACTTGCATGGACAAAGCAGTGAGACGGCCCGAGTGAAGTCTCCTCACTGTTTGGAGCTGGAGTTATTAAGAAGCGGTCAGTTCTACTGTTCGTTTCTCACTAAGGCAGTTTCACATGCACAAAGGGCCTCTCTTATGTATGCTCAACTCTCTCCTCTTCTTTTCCCAAGAAAATTATTCAGGATGTCTCGAGTGCCCTTTCAGCTAAGGCTACTCAGGACATGTTAGCCAGGCGGCCAGGAAACCTCGCTCTGTCTTCCAACCCAAGGCCAAGAAAGAGACTCCTCTGAGGCAGGAGCCCTTTCGAGGAGGACCCGCTGTCAGAGGTTCTTCAACCAGAGGAACTAGACCTTTTAAGAGAGGTAAAACCTTCTCTAGGTCAGTCAGAGGGAAGAAATAGCGATCAAGGACTCCAGACATCAGTGGGTGCCAGACTACTGAAATTTGCCAACGTCTGGGGCCCCACAAAGGGGTGGGCAGACATTGGTCCCTATCGATTGTCAGCAAAGGATACCTCATTCCCTTCTCGTCAAGACCACCATTGACGACAACTCCGAGGGAGTTGGTGGCCAAGTACAAGGGACCCCATCATGAATCAAGCCCTTTCTCTAGCAGTAGATCTCATGCTAGAGAAGGAGGCTATAGAACTAGTGAAAGTTATCCCCGCTCTGCGGGTTTTTACAACAGACTATTCCTAGTTCCGAAGAACTCAGGAGGATGGAGACCGGTTTTGGATGTAAGCGCCCTGAACGTCTTTGTGGAAAAGAGGAAGTTCGCCATGGAGACAACTTCCTCAGTGTTAGCGGCTCTTCGTCCCAGGGGACCTGGAATGGTGTCACTAGACCTTCAGGACGCTTACTTTCATGTGCCGATCCATCCTTCTTCACGGAAGTATCTCACGATTCATGATGGGAGGAAACATCTTCCAATTCAAGGCCTTGTGCTTCGGCCTGTCGACTGCACCCCAAGTTTTCCACGGGGTTAATGAAAAAACGTGGCACAGTGGCTACATTTGGAGGGAGTGAGGGTGTCGCTTTATCTCGAGACTGGCTAATCAGAGCAGAGTCTCAAGAAAGATGTCTGGAGGACCTACAAAAGACCCTTACATTGCAAGTTCTCTGGGACTTCTGGTGAACTTCCAGAAGTCTCAATTAATCCCCAGTCAAGAGCGGATCTATCTGGGGATTCGGATAGCTTCTCTGGCTTTTCGGGCTTTTCCGTCGCCAGAGAGGATAGCTCGTTGCTACAAGAAACTAACGACCTTCCTAGAGAAAGATGCATGCACAGCGAGGGAGTGGATGAGTCTGCTGGGGACACTCTCCTCGTTGGAGCAATTTGTTTCTCTAGGAAGGTTGCATCTCAGGCCTCTACAGTTCTTCCTATACCAGAACTGGAGGCGTCTCTCCCTAGATCTGGAGTTCTCCTTCAAGATCTCAAGGGGAATCAAGAGGGACCTTCGGGTGGTGGAACAACCCACTTCATTTTGTGGAAGGAATGTCTCTTTACATGCCGAACCCCAACCATGTGTTGTTTTCCGACGCGTCGGAAGCAGGTTGGGGAGCGACGCTCGGGACAAGAGAAGTGTCAGGCACCTGGAAGGGGGATCAGGTGTCCTGGCACATCAACAAGAAAGAGTTGATGGCAGTCTGGATGGCATTGAAAGCCTTCGAGCCCCACGTCCGAAATGCAGTAGTTCAGGTCAATTCGGACAACACAACAGCCTTGGCGTACATAAAAAAACAGGGGGGGACACACTCCTTCTCCCTGTACGAAACAGCAAGGGATCTTCTGCTGTGGTCTCAAACAAGGAAGATCAGTCTTCTCACCAGATTCGTACAGGGAGAAAGGAACGTCAGGGCCGATCTCCTGAGCAGGAAGAATCAACTCCTGCCTTCCGAGTGGACCCTCCACTCAGAGGTATGCCAAGATCTGTGGAGAAGATGGGGCAAACCTCACATCAACCTCTTTGCAACAGCAAGGAACGCAAGGATCGAACTTTACTGCTCCCCGATCTCAGACCCAGGAGCAGTATCAGTGGATGCGTTTCTCCTAGATTGGACAGGTCTAGATGTCTACGCCTTTCCCCCCTTCAAAGTACTGGGACAAACCCTCAAGAAATTTGCTATCTCGGAGATGACAAGAATAACGCTAGTAGCTCCGTTCTGGCCCGCCCAAGATTGGTTCACAGAGGTACTGGAATGGTTGGTGGACTTTCCAAGAGCACTTCCACAAAGACAAGATTTGCTCAGACAACCCCACTTCGACAGGTATCACGGAAACCTCCCCGCTCTCAATCTGACTGGCTTTCGACTGTCAAAAGTCTTGTCA
>NC_087201.1:97579889-97636776 GCF_015104395.2 Macrobrachium nipponense | reverse complement strand
CAAAAGTCTTGTCAGAGCGAAGGGGGTTTTCGACAAAAGCTGCTAAGGCTATCGCCTCAGCTAGAAGACCTTCGACCCTTAAAGTCTACCAGTCGAAGTGGGACGTCTTTCGCCGGTGGTGCAGGAACCAGAAGTTTTCCTCTTCCAGTACCTCTTGTGACTCAGATAGCAGATTTCCTAGTTTTCCTCAGAGAAAAATGCAGTTTGGCATTATCTACTATCAAAGGATACCGGAGCATGCTGGCTGCAGTGTTCAGACATAGGAAACTTAGATCTTCGAATAACAAAGATCTGCATGATCTATTAGATCTTTTGAAACTTCCAAGAAACTTCGAACGAAGTTCCAAGTTGGAATCTGGACATGGTTCTTCGTTTCCTGAGGTCCTCTAGGTTTGAGCCACCACATTTAGCCTCCTTCAAAGATCTTACGAGGAAAGCTCTATTTCTCATGGCTCTAGCATCCGCTAAAAGGGTTAGTGAGATTCATGCCTAGAAGGAAGGGTAGGTTTCAAAGGAGATTCCGTGGTTTGTTCCTTCCTTCCTTCGTTTTTAGCAAAGAATGAGAACCCCTCAAATCCTTGGCCAAGGAGCTTTGAGGTTCGTGGATTATCTGCCCTAGTAGGGGAAGAACCCGAAAAGAACTCTTTGCCCTGTTAGGAGTTTAAGATACTACCTTCAGAAGAAGAAAACCCTTAAGGCATTGAGGACAGACTATGGTGTTCTGTAAAGGACCCCAGCAGACCATTGTCGAAAAATGCGCTGTCTTTCTTCATTAGAAGTCTTGTGAAAGAAGCACATAGATCTTGTAATGAAGAACATTTCAAGCTCCTAAAAGTCAAGGGGCTCATGAAGTGAGAGCCATTGCCACTTCCTTGGCCTTTAATAAGAATATGTCTCTTCAGAATCTGATGAAAACTACATTCTGGAGATGTAATTCAGTATTCGCCAACCAATACCTAAAAGACGTCAGTTATTACGTATGACGAGTGCTTCGCATTAGGCCCGTACGTATCTCGCGGATTCGGTGCTGGGGCAGGGAGCTGGAACATATCCTTAGTAGTTTTTTCCCTTGTTTTTGGTAATCGGAGTTCATATGGTTGTATGAAAAATGATGCAGGTAGGCATCTTTTTTCGTTTCGTAATACTAATAACTTTAGTTTGGTTAGGTGATCGGATTGGTTTGAAGCTCCCTGCGTTGGTAGTGGACAGGTTCTGTCATAGAAAGAGGGCGAACCCCCATTGACATGATCCGACTTGGATTCTACTAAGTAAGCAGATATCAAGTCCCGTTAGTAGACCCAAAGAGTCTTTTCAGCTGTAGGTCACGCCCTCGCTGTAGCTCTTATGGCTATGCAGACTAATAGACAGTATATGAAGTCTTCAGCCTAAACAGGTTAAGAACCAAGTTATTTTTATCCTACAACAGGTGTTGTTTACCTTTTCTTTGTTATTTTCTGTCTTGTACCCTCACCAAGGGTGTCAATCAGCTAAGTATATGTCTGACAGGAAAGTTCATGCGAAAAATGATATTGTTATTTTACAATTAAGTTTTGTACATACTTACCTGGCAGACATATACGATTGATGGCCGCCCAGCCTCCCCTCAGGAGACAGGTATAAGAGAGAAAAAATCTGGCAAGAAAGGTATGTTGGTTCTTACACCCGCTTCCCAGCGGCGGGTAAGGTAGATCACCTGACCTACCTGTCGCGTTTGCCGCGAGTTTTGAATTCTGTCGTGACGTCAGAGACGTAAGCTAAGTATATGTCTGCCAGGTAAGTATGTACAAAACTTTATTGTAAAATAACAATATCATATTTGTTCGCAGTCTGATTTATTTTATATTTTATGATATCTAATTCACATTTTTTTTTATTTAAATGTATTGTCAGTGTACTCATTCAATAATTATTAAGTAACCATTAACTATAATACAAACAAAAAAAGCTTCCAACGTTCTGTTTACACATCCAACACTTACGAGTATCGAACGATCGCCAAGCAATCACTTTTACACAGTAAGCCATAAATTTTCATTATCTCTCTTCAACTACGTACTGAAAATACCAAACAGTATAATAACCATTCATTTCTATTCTTTATTCTATCTTTACCTAATGTTTTTTTTTTTATTAAATGTATTGCATGAATACTAAGTTTTTCAATTTACAGCAACCTTTTACCAATAGAATATGTTATTGTTATAATACAATTAAGTTTGTTCATACTTACCTGGCAGATATATATATAGCTGTATTCTCCGAAGTCCGACAGAATTTCAAAACTCGCGAAAAATCCAAGTACGAAAGCCAATACGAAAAATTTTACTGCTCTACATACGAAAAGTTTTCAAGATACGAAAGGTTGTTGCTATAAAGTCTCGAGATTCGCCCGGACCACCGAGAACAATTTTAAAACTCCTGCGCCGCCAACTGAGTAAACTCGCCACCATCCTCCCGCTCTCCCATTGGTTCCTGATGCTAGTCACCCCATAAGGTCCTGCTCTCCTATTGGTCAGCATCTACCCCTTGTGCTTTAAGTTTTGTTCATGAGACTTACTTGGCAGATATATATATAGCTGTATTCTCCGAAGTCCGACCAGAATTTCTTTCAAAACTCGCGGGCACACGCAGTGGGCGGCCAGGTTGGTAGTACCCATTCCCGCCGCGGGAGGCGATATCAGGAACCATTCCCATTTTCTATTTTCATATTTTATCAGTGCCACTGCTCCTGAGGGGAGGTGGGGTGGGCACTTAATTATATATATCTGCCAGGTAAGTATGAACAAACTTCAATTGTATTATAACAATAACATTTGTTCATGAGACTTACTTGGCAGATATATATAGCTGAATCCCACCTTCGGATGGTGGAAGAGACAGAATAGGATTTGTAGGAAACTTAAATTAAGTAGATGATATACACCTTGGTTCCTCACCTGTTAGCAAAGTAGACTCTGTGATTACTGTCACTACAGCCTGCTTGTGCTTAATCAGAGTTGCCAGCCAGGTGGAGACCTGTAGTGCTGGTGCGCTCTGAATGCTCTTGTCAACGGGGACGTGACCTCAATGTGACAAGAGCATAGAGCCATACAAATGAGGGCAACGAAGCAACTGACCACCACCGACCAACTACCAAAACGACCCCCTGAACACTAAGCTAAAAGATGGGAGGTCTTCACCAAAGCCTCACCACAACCAAAAACACATCAACTAAAAACTAACCTAAACCTAACTAAGGGATAGGGAGAGAGCTACCTTCAGCCCCCAAGACTGTGTCTGCAGAAACGTATGGCCCAAGAGAACAACATCCTCGTATCGTTCTCACATCTCTCAAGTAGTGTGAGGCGAATACTGAATTGCTCCTCCAAAAGGTGGCGTCAAGGATGTCCTTGATCGACATGTTTCCTTTGGAAGGCAAGCGAGGTTGCAACAGCTCTGACCTCGTGAGCTTTCACTCGCAAGAGGCTCAAATCGATCTGTGTGGAAGACGAATGAGCCTCTTTAATGACGTCCCTCAGAAAGAACGCCAAAGCGTTCTTGGATAACGGTATATCGGGTCGTTTAACCGAACACCAGAGATTATCTGAGGGACCTCGTACTTCTTTAGAGTCTTGTGGACATAAAACTTTAGAGCCCTGACAGGGCACAGGACTCTCTCAGGTTCTTGGCCCACAAGGCTTGTCATACCTGATTTCAAAGCTCCTTGGCCAAGGGTTCGACGGGGTTTTCATTCTTTGCTAAGAAAGTGGGACTCAAAGAGCAGACAGCATTGTCCCCTTTGAAGCCCACTCTCTTACAAATGGCCTGAATTTCGCTAACTCTCTTCGCCGTCGCCAGAGCAGTTAGGAAAAGAGCCTTCTTCGTCAAGTTCCTAAAGAGACGCTTCCTTGTAAAGGTTCTAAAGGAACTCGACATTAACAGTCTAAGGACTAAGTCCAGGTTCCAAGAAGGAGGCCTCGTCTGAGGTATCTTGGATGTCTCAAAGGATCTCAGGAGATCGTGAAGATCCCTGTTATCAGACAGGTCTAGTCCTCTGTGTCGGAAGACTGCCGACAGCATGCTCTTATATCCCTTGATGGTCGGGACCAGCCAGTTTTCTGCACATTTCTTAAAAATAGCAGGAAATCGGCTATCTGGCTCAACGAGGTAGAGGAAGAGGAAATCCCTCCTTTCTACACCATGCCCTGAATGGAAGCCCACTTCGACTGGTAAACAGCTCTCGAGGACGATCTCCTAGCATTGGGCGATCGCCTTTGCAGCTGCTTTAGAAAAACCTCTCGCTCTGGCCAGCTTTTCGATAGTCTGAACGCAGTCAGACCCAGAGCGGAGAGGTTTCGGTGATATCTTGCGAAGTGGGCTGTCTGAGTAGATCTTTCCTCCAGGGCAAATGTCCTCGGAAAGTCTATGATGAATGACATTACCTCTGTGAACCATTCTTTCGCGGGCCACATCGGGGCGATCAGGGTCAACCGCGTCCCCTCCGATGCCGCGGAACTTCCTTACTACTTCCCCATGATCTTGAATGGCGGGAAGGCATATAAGTCCAGGTTCGTCCAGTCCCAGAGCAGTGCGTCTATCGCGACTGCTCCCGGATCCAACACAGGAGAGCAATAAAGAGGCAACCTCTTTGTTCTCGACGTCGCGAAGAGGTCGACTAACGGACACCCCCACAGTCTCCAGAGCTCTCGACAGACGTCATGGTGCAACGTCCATTCCGTCGGCAGGATCTGATCTTGTC
Source organism: Macrobrachium nipponense (assembly GCF_015104395.2). Classification (NCBI taxonomy): domain Eukaryota; kingdom Metazoa; phylum Arthropoda; class Malacostraca; order Decapoda; family Palaemonidae; genus Macrobrachium; species Macrobrachium nipponense. Next base: position 97,632,038 of record NC_087201.1, on the reverse strand, counting down.
GGCTGAGAAGGTCTGCTCTGACGTTCTGGACTCCCGCGATAAATCTCGTCAGGATCCTTATCCGTCTCGCATCTGCCCACAGCAGAATCTCCCTCGCTAAATAAAACAGAGGACGGGAGTGTAACCTCCCTGCTTCTTTAGGTACGACAGGGCTGTGGTGTTGTCCGAGTTGACTTGGACTACTTTCTCTGCAACCTTTTGTTGGAAGAACTGTAGCGCCAGAAAAACCGCCGCTAGTTCCTTTACATTGATGTGCCAGGACACCTGTTCCCCCTTCCAGGTGCCTGACACTTCCTCCCCTCCCAGTGTTGCTCCCCATCCCGACACCGAAGCGTCGGAAAACAACACTAGGTCGGGCCTCAGAAGCTTTAGGGACAACCCCTCTCGAAACTTCCGAGGATCTAACCCACCATCTTAGATGGTTCTTCACCGATTCGGTGATGAAAAGGGTCGCATCCAGATCCTCTCTGACTCTCCATTCGTCTGCTAAGAAGAACTGGAGAGGTCTGAGGTGTAGTCTTCCCAGGAAACAAACTTTTCCAGCGAGGAAAATGGTTCCCAGCAGACTCATCCATTCCCTCGCCGAGCAAGCTTCCTTCCCCAGGAATGCCGAGACTTTCTCTAAGCCTTGCAGCTGTCGTTCCTGGGACGGAAACGCTCGAAAAGCCACTGAATCCATCTGAATCCCAGATACACGATGGACTGTGTTGGGGTCAGATGCGACTTTTCGAGGTTGACTAGAAGTCCCAGGACTTCGCCAAGGCCAACGTGAAGTGAAGGTCCTTCAGACACCTTTCTTCTGACGATGCTCTGATAAGCCAATCGTCGAGATACAGGGACACTCTTATTCCTGCAGAATGTAACCATCTCGCTACGTTTCTTCATGAGCATGGTAAATACCATCGGAGCCGTGCTTAAACCGAAACAAGGGCTCGGAATTGCCAAAAACTTTGTCCCTTAGCATAACCTCAGAAACTTCCTTGAAAGAGGGTGGATAGGCACGTGAAAGTATGCGTCCTGTAGGTCCAAGGACACCATCCAGTCGGCCCGGTCCTTAAGGCTCCTAGAACCGACTGAGGTGTTTCCATCTTGAATTTTTTATTTTCTTTTCTACGAAAAGATTCAAGCTGCTTACGTCCAAGACTGGACGCCACCGCCCCGCGACTGTTTGGTACCAGGAAAAGCCTGTTGTAGTATCCTGGTGACCCCAGGTCTAGGACCTGCTCCACCGCTCTTTTCGAGATCATTTGTTCCAAAAGATCTAAAAGAACATGCTGTTTTCTCCCCTTGATACGACGGGGAAAGATCTCTGGGAGTCGTTGAAGAGGAGGAGGGTCTACAAAGGGGATCTTGTACCCCTGTTCTACTATCTTGAGGGACCACGCATCTGTATCTCTCTCTCTCCACGCTCCCGCAAAGAAGTTTAGCCTGGCTCCGACAGGCGTCTGAAGGACCTTCTTTTCATTTAGAGGTTTTAGGTTTGAAGGAACCTCTTCCTCTTGCCAGTCCCTCCTCCCTCGAGGAGCAGCTCTCGAGGGAGGAGCGCTCCGAAAGGGTTTAACCTTCCTAGGAGGTCGTCCCGACGACGACGTGATAGGGACTGCAGGGACGTCTAGAAGACTGGGCCAAGAGATCCTGGGTAGCCTTCTCTTGTAGGCTCACTGCCAGGTCCCTTACCATAGCCTGGGGGAAGAGATGGCTCGAAAGAGGTGCAAGAGAAGTTCTGCTTTCTGCGATGCAGAAACAGACTTCGCTGTGAAATTGCATAACAGCGCTCTCTTCTTGAGGAAAGCAGTGCCGAAATGAGACACTAACTCTTCCGAACCATCCCTGACGGCCTTGTCCATGCATGACAACACATTGGACAGCTCCCCCCAGACTCAAAGAATCAGGACTCCTAGATTGAAGATCCAGGGCTCCTAGGCACCAGTTCTAGGAAGTTAAAGACTTCCAGAGTCTTTAAGCAGAACCTCTCATGTGATGGTCTATCTCCGTGGGTGTCCAAGAAATCTTCGCGGACGACAAAAGGGATCTCTTCTGGCGTCTACCAGACTAGCAAAGTCCCCTTGGAAGAGGACGGGATCTTAATTCCTACTTCCGATTGGTCTCATACCAAATGCCGCCTCTCCCACTCAGCCTTGAAGGAGGAAGGGCGAAAGTCGACTTGCCCTGATCCTTCCGACGTTCCATCCAGTCCTGCAATTTCTTAAATGCTCTCTTAGTGGATAAGGAAGTCTTCATCTCCACCACTTCCGAAACCTTGCCCGACTTCGAAGAGGAGAACTGAGAGGGCGGAGACTTAGGAGCTGCAGGCTGGAAATTTTCCCCAAACAAACAAGGAGCGTAAAAGTTGTACCAGCACCTTGTAGTCGGAAACCGACGAAGCTGACGGCTGTTCTTCCTCCACTGAGTCAGCCGGACTACTATGTTCTCCTTCCTCCCGAAGAGGCAAAGGAGATAGAACCTCTGGAGAGGGTGTGTGCCCCACGGGTCTAGCCTTCAACAAAGGCTTCCGAGGAAGACTAACATCCGCTTCCTCAAGGCGACCGACCTTCTGTCGATCTTTAGAGCTCGAACTACGAAGAGCTTCCTGACCTCGCTGCGCGTCAAGAGAGGAAACTCTAAGTCTCTCTCGAGGAGCGTCCTTACGCTTGACGCTCAAGCGTCCAGCTTTCGCTTTCAAAGCGTCCTTCTGAGCGCTCTCAAAAGCCTTCTCCACAGGCAAAGCGTCAAACAAAGCCACCCGACGAGCGTCCTGCCGAGCGTCTTCAAACGCGTCCTCCAAGGCGTCCTGTCGAGCGTCCTCAAAGGCGTCCTGACGCGCGGGCGGAGACAGCGACGAACGAGGAGACAGAGAAGGAGACTGCCTCGTCCTCTTGACAGGCAGTCTAGCGTCCTTCCTTCGCTTAGGCTCAACTGCTGCTGGGCGAGTCTTCCGAGCCATTAAGGTCGCCAATTGGTCTTGAAGCGACGCAAGAATACTCTTCGAAGGTGAAGAACCGAGAGGAGGTGAAGGGCTGCGCCTGCGAAGAAGACGAGGGGCGGGGGACGCCTCGTCCTTCTACAGGAACAGCAACCTGCCTCTCCGAGGCGCGAGAGAAGCGCTTCTCAGCGTCGTCCTCGGACGACGTCCTACCTCTCTTCTGAGGAGGAAACGCGTCATACGACGCAGGCGACGACCGCAACGAGAGCGGAGAGAGGGGACGTAAAGCGTCCTCCCTAGGAAAAGTCCTTTTCAGCGGACGTGAGTCACTCCGAGAGCTCCACCCCTTGCGCGGGGGAGGCGCCTCGGAGGACGAAAAAACAGTCCTTTAGGATGCGAGCCTGAGCACGCTCCTTGGCAGCCTGGGAAGTAGCAACAGGTCCTGCCGAAGGGACGCCAGATCGGTGGGGAGCCCCCGTAACCCTCTTGCGGCTTTCGACATGCCCACTCCCTGAGGTCTGGGAGTCCGACAGAGGTCTAGACCTAGAGGCATTATGGGGCCGATCTGACGCCCCCTCCACAACACTAGGGGCACGATCACACACTTTAGTCGAGCCGTTTTCCAGGGCCAACACTTTAAACTCTAGAGTGCGCAATGACTCTAGAATCAGAGAAAGGGCATTACCTTCTCCAGACACAGAACTAGGGCCCTCAGGCAACACACAGGATTAGGTGAAGCAAATTCTACTGGTGTTAATATAGGCGAAATGTTACTTCCCTTACCTTTCGTAGAACCGCCTTTTAGAGGAAGACCTCCTGATCCTATCGCGTTCTAGCTTACGCCGATAGGATTCATACACCTTCCATTCATCCTCAGTCAAACTTTTGCATTCAATGCAACGATCAACCAGCAAACAAACATGCCCCCTACACCCCATACATACTGTGTGGGGGTCTACCGATGCTTTCGGTAGCCTCACCTTGCAATCACTTCTCACACACACTCTGAAGCTCACTGAACTTGATCCCGACATCACGTTCATACAAAAGCCAATCCAAAACCTCCAAAAACAGTCCACTATCGCGTATGCCAATCCAACAATCAGAGTCAAAACCAAAAGTCAATCCAGATAACTTATAACGAGTTAAATCCAAAAATCCTGCGGAGGTCTGTAAACAGGTGTTTACCGACCGGCGACAGAAAAAATATGAAATAGAAAAATGGGAATGGGTTCCTGATATCCGCCTCCCAGCGGCAGGGAATGGGGTACTACCACCTGGAGCCCGCCCACTGCGTGTGCCGCGAGTTTTGAAATTCTGTCGGACTTCGGAGAATACAGCTATATATATATCTGCCAAGTAAGTCTCATGAACAAAACTTAAAGCACAAGGGGTAGATGCTGACCAATAGGAGAGCAGGACCTTATGGGGTGACTAGCATCAGGAACCAATGGGAGAGCGGGAGGATGGTGGCGAGTTTACTCAGTTGGCGGCGCAGGAGTTTTAAAATTGTTCTCGGTGGTCCGGCGAATCTCGAGACTTTATAGCAACAACCTTTCGTATCTTGAAAACTTTTCGTATGTAGAGCAGTAAAATTTTTCGTATTGGCTTTCGTAACTTGGATTTTTCGTAAGTTGAGCCTTTCGTATCTCGAGGTACTACTGTATTAGTACTGTAGTAATCTTGTAGCTTCTTTAGCTGCCATATTGTTCCCTCATTTTTATCTATCCCCACATAGGTGTAGTATTATGAGGTTGCTATTTTCATAATGGCAAATGTTTGCAGTCTGTTTTAAACACAGTATAGTTGGTCTTATACAAAACAATTTATATATTGGAGATTCATGGCAAGAGAAGTATTTTTCCGCTGCTTACAAAATATTACTGCTTAAGCAGTTTCGTTTACTGCAAGAATGATAGCCAAGAATAAAGAACAGTAAAGGAGATATGGGTTGTTTGGAGTCCTATTACAAAACAGAAGCAGACCTGATTAAATGAAGAAATTGAGAAAGGTAAGACAGTTAATGATTATTGCAAAAAAAAATTAAAATAGTGATGAACTGAGATCTTCTGATAGCTAGCACAAAAGCCAAAGATTTTTGCAGGAATGAAAAAAGTAGCAAAATTATATAATAAATACTTTCATTCATAATTTTCCATGAAATTTGTTGTTTAAGCACAAGTCAAAAACACATGTTGCCTTGGTACCAAGTCATTCACTTGGAAACTTCCTGCTTTCATGAGTATAAATTTGATACCTTGCATATGGTAATTCAAAGACTTGTTTCTGTTCAGTGTCTATGAAGAAAGAACTTTATTACATTACTGCTATTAAGTCGCATTATACAATAAAAAATATATTAATTAATATTTTGCTGTATTGTATATGTCACATCTTATTTTTAAGCTTTTCAGAGGACTCTTTCCCCAAAAATATATTTTTATCATATAGACTCCTTGCTTCTTCTTTATTGCCTGTGAACTGCTTTTCTAGCCACAGTGACAGTGCAAACCTGTAATAAAAACACAATACAAAATAATAATTTTTCTATGTTAAAACTACAAAAGTTAATAATTAAATTTCAGCTTTCAAATCTATAACTTCAAAAATTAACTTTGGCATCTGCATTCAAGTTCACACACATTATACTATAAAAATGTTTAAATATAGTATCAACAAAACTCATCAACTTTGAGCAAAAATTTGTGTTTTTTGGTTAGCTTTCGATACAAACCTACTGCCAGTGCTTATACGTTCCATGTCCATGCCAGGAGAGGGTACTCTGTTAAGCAAAATACTTGAGTCAAGAACTCCTGATGCATGTTCTGAAAGAGAAAGAAAACATCTTTATTCTGAATATCAAAAATAATTTCACTGATATTTACTTATTAACCCTCTTACGCCGATTGGACGTATTAAACGTCGAGATAAAATGTCTCCCGGGTGCCGATTGAACGTATTATACGTCGACATAAAAAAGTTTTTTTGCACTATCATATATCGCATTATTTATATATGATAATGATATTTTTTTAATTTCTCATGGTTCATACTAAACTTCAGGCAATGACAATAAAAGGAGCCAAAAATGAACTCTTAATCTTGAAAACTAAGCGCGCTGTGATTTTTTGAAAAAATTATTTTTTCCGTTTCCGCGCTCACTCCCAGACCGGCCCGGCATACGGGAGACACGGTAAGAGGGTTAATTACTATTGTATAACCAGTGTTCTGGTTTAAATATCTAATGATATTAATAAATAATCGAGGCATTTACTCAGGCTCTGTCGAGCATGATCCAAAAGACTGGATTAGACTGTCATTTGTGGTGAGTTTTACTCGTTATAAATAAGATGGTCAGCAAGAGGGTTCTATTGTAGGCTGACCATTGATTAGCCGAGAAGGAAAATTTACATTGCCGATTGGCTGGTGAGGTTTCTTAGTAAGCAAAAACTTATTGTTGATGGTTCAATGCTGCAGTTTGCCGAGCGGCAGGGCTGGTGTGTGACATCATTCTCTGGTATGAATCCTGTTCTGGTATGACCACTGTAAAACTGGCAGAGGATCTCTTGCCATGCTCAAGAAGGTGCCATAAAAAAACCACGTGAGATGCTCACCATACTAGTAATCACAAGGAATGCAATAGTGGGAATGCAGAAGTAATTGGAAAGGCACCCAACCCAAAAAGCCTATGGCTGCTAGAGGCATTCTCTATACTGCTCAAGAGGTGTTCCTCATGCCTACCTACATAGGCAACCTATTGCTTAAGACCTGCGCCAAACACCGTGAGAAGTGGCATTCCCGAGTAAGAAATACACAATTTCCCAGATTCTGCAAGCTACTGGCAATCCATCAGAATATTTGTCCAGTAATACCAGAGAATGATGTCTCGCACCAGCCCTGCCACTCGGCAAGGCTGCAGCAGCAATACCATCAATGATGTGCCAGAGAAGGCTCCAAAGACAAGGAAGGGAGATGTTTCGAACGGGGCGGCAGAGATGACATCATGGCTAAGAGAGGCGGCTCCTCAGAGGCGACTGGAAGATACGTCATCGATGAGAGTGACATCACGACCTCCCCTCTGAGCGAGGGGGAAAGAGACGCCACTGGTGGAAGAATACACAAAGATGGGCCTCGTGATGACAACAACAGGGCTGACGCCACAGTATCACTCCGAGACAAGGCGGCGGCAGACACCGGCAGAGCAATACAAGATGGCCGACTGCTCCCACCTGTGGAGACGAGGCCTGGAGAGGGGGGATGGCCTGGCTGGACTGGGGAGGGGGGGTGCAAGCCTCCTCGAAATACGCTAGCAACCCCCACAAGGACGGGGTACCCCCCTAACCAGAGCGTCTTCCAAATCGCTGCCATTTTGGACGCCTCCAACTCTGGAAGAGAAGAGAATGATGAAAAAACCTCACCCTTCTTGGGAACCAAAAAACTCCCGAAGAAGAGGGGGCTACATTACAAATAATACCCTGGCAACCTCCGATACTTCCATCGACGAATCAATGGAAAAAAAGGAAAGAAGAAGGGGTAAACAACTACTAGGGGGTGACTACTGCGGAAGATGAAACATGGGAATTAGGAGGTAAAGCCCTCCCAAGAAGGAAGAGTGGAGACTCTCCGACATTCCCTCTTACCATAAAACTTCCTCCACTGCTCCAAAGGCCATGCCCGGCATTCCGTACAAGGATTCGTAATTGTACAAAAATTGGAACGACACCTACTGCAAGTGATATGAGGGTCCGTCTCTGATGAAGCCAAGAAACGAGAACACAGGAATCCAGGAATTCCGAGGCTCCAACGCTGATGTCGAGAAGGAGCAGAAGAAGCTGTAATATAGGTAAAAACAGACACAAACAAACTAAAGGAACGAAACGGGCAAAAAACCAGGAAAAAGGCCAAGAGAGGAAAAAACCCAACTCTCGTCCCAAGGCGGTAAAGAAAGACTGGCGTAGATGTTCGGCGTTTGACCACTCTTCACCCGATCTACGCATGCATTGCCAGATACCAAAGATTCCTTGCTTTCATCTACTTTTTTACCGGATCCAGCTAGGCACTAGAAATTATCCTATTGTTTAAAGACGAGGGTTTGTTCGCGTATGAACAAAACTTTATTACAGCTTCTACATCTGTATCATTATCCAAAATCTTTGCTATGAGCTTGCCTGCATGCCCATGCTTACGCCGCACAGCAGCATACTGTTGACACTACACCAAAATGTGCTCAATTGACAAGGGGCTGTTACAGTGAGCACATTCTGGAGCCTCAGAGCCTTCTAACAAAAATTTATGATTCAGGTGAGAGTGCCCAATTCTCAACCTGCAAAAAACTATCTCACTTCTGTGTTTTTATGGAATGCTGATGACCAGAAGGATACGGTGAGTTGGATAGTTCTATACTTTATTATTTGCAAGAGATGACCATCGGGTCTGCCACTTCTGCCAGATATAAGATTTAATATTTCTATGTAAATCTACGTGGGGAACATTAGGTAAATTAACAGAAATATTAGTGCTGGCAAACTTGGCTTCTGCTTCTGCATGTTCGTTCCCTTGGGGGGCTTTTGAACCTCATCCTTGAAGTTTTGCACTTCCCCAGCCTGGCAGGATAACTGCCTTTCTCCAAGGTTTCCAAACCTGTGTAAGTGGGATCTAGCCTTGGATTTAAAAACCTTACAAAGGCTTACAAGCCTTTGGAAGAAGAATCTACCCAACCTTTTAACTGTGACTGAGTATACTGCTGGTGTGTGATTCTTTTAGAAAGGTTAACAAACTTTAAACATTGTCTAAGAAAGCAATTCATACCTCTCCTAGCAATTGATTCATATGCAACTGTGAGGTTTTCCTCCTGTTACACCTTTCAAACCTTTTACGGCAGTCCACGGTTATTGGCAGGGGTTCCATTCTCGGTAGGGTGCTGGTAAGCAAAATCCGCCACTAACAGAAACTTGGTGATTTAATGGCACTTATGGTGCCAATATCTGCTTAATGGCACCTCCTTCAGGTATGTTATGGCGCCATAAATTGTTGATTACCACCATAAAACCGGATCGCCATTAAACCAAGTCTGCTGATAACCAGGGACTGCCTGTAATGTCAATTTCCGTTTCAGTGTGAATGACCTCATAGGTCCTAGTGCTTGGCCTTCAGCCTAACTTCTATATTCAATTAAATTCACACTATCAATGAAGAGGACATTTTACTTTGTCTTGTTTGACCTATTAGGGGCCCAAGACTTCACGGAGAACATTTCTGTACTTAAACTCTCCATAGGCCAACAGAAGAGATATACCTCAGACCAAGGTCTCCTACTGACAGAGTACTAGTCCTGAGAACCTCCAGGAATGTGAAAAATGATGAAGCCAAAGAGGAAAGAATGTGACCAAGAAATAAGAGCCCTCTCCACCTCTGTACTTCTAAATTTTAACAACTTGATTCCTATTTTACTGGTCATACTAATCTTCCTTAACACTTTCTAATTATGTTATGTCATTAATAAAAAGTTGAATTTGTATTCACTGGGACAAGTTGTTGCAGTCCTCTGAACGAGGAAGTTAGACTCAACATCATTCACTTCACTTTCACCTTATTCAGTTTACTGTCAGGACATGCAAACTTACAGGGATTTTAGCAATTGTCTCATACATAGTAAATATTTTTCTGGGCTTGACTGTGTCGGCCTGTGAAATGGTTCCTTTGATACTATTTCTGAAGAATAAATATTGCTATTCATCCTAGAGAAAAAAGAAACAATATAATGCCAAGATAAATGGCTCGCTCACTTCTTATAGAAGTGTCGGTATAGTAAGGAGCGAGTGGAATCACTACCAGAGGTCCCTTGCCATTTAGCTTCTTCCTTCGACAAAACCCCGAACTACGGAGGAGCCGTGCTACAGCTCCCGGTCTACTACTACCGTGAGCGCCTCCGACGCCTGAGACGTCATTCCTTTCGATAGCGCGCGTTACACCAACGTTAAATTTTTTCGGTGCTGTGTTTCGCTCTATTTGGATTTATTTGGATTTATTTTCAAGATGTCTTCAACTTCTGCTTCTAAGTTAAGTACTGTTTGGGTTACTGATCTCATTTTATGATAGATCTTCGTGTTTTATACATATTCGGAGCCTTACGGCGGTATGTCCCCTCGACCGCATGGCGGTACGGGTTATCTCTTTCGGTCTTCCATACCGTTAGAGATTTCCCTTTTTTTCTCAGTACTTTAGATATGGTTACTTATACATAGTCTCTATATCTTTATGCAGTTAGTTTTTTAGTTAGGCCTCCACGGGGCACGCTCCGACCGCACGTTTCGGACCTTAGTCTAGCTACGCCTTACATTGTTAGGAGTTTTATCAGTCACGATTGAGAGTCATATCATCTTAATTATTCTGATGTTCTCTCTTTCCTTCTCTAGTTCCTGATTACCTTTAATAATATTATAGGTACTAGGTTGGCTAACATACACCATGCTTCGGTATGGCGATTAGCTTCCCTGTTATAATTTATTTTACCGTTAAGTTAGGCTTTCATACCCCAATTGTCGATTGGTGATTAGCCTGCCCGCCGTTTTCTTGAACTAGAGGTTAAATTAGGCTAACATACCCCTTTCTTCGGATCGGCGATTAACCTAATTTTCTGTTTGCTTAGCTTCGTGTTCCCCGTGTTAGTCTAGCTTTAAGATATCGCTTAATTTTATTTGATTGATTATTATAAATAATCCTATTTATATCAGTGATATTGATGTTGTTCCGACGGTTCTTCCCCACCTCGTATCTTTCACCTGGCTGGGAAGACCACCGGTTTATCACGGTGAGCCACCCGGTTACGGGGTCCCCCTCCCGTCCCCCCATTCCCCCCCTCCCTCCATACCTTGCCATCCACGTCGATGGGTGATGACTCGTTTCTCACAGCTAGCGTCCGAGTCTGCATGAGAGGGGGTGACTCACGGGACTGGTGGGGATCTCCCTCCCCTACTGGTACTCTCACTCGTCACGTGCCTCGGGGGCTCGGGACCTCCCCCCTTCTTCTCCGTCCTTAACTGGCCGCTCAGGGGAGGCTCCCCTACCCCACATTCTTCCCTACTCTTTCCCCCTCAGTTCAGTCCGGCAGGTGTCTATCCGCCGCTACCGAACATAGAGAGGGGGGGGAGGAATCACTGGGTTTCCTATCCACTTAGGATAGTTCACACGAGCACTTACTGATATAAGGGGTTTTTATTTGTTTTATTTTGTGTTATTTAATGTTATGAATCTTTTGCGTTACTGCGGGGGTTTTTTATTTCGCCTCTCGTACTATCCCTTGCTTCGTTAGAAGTTTGACATTGCTCACTCAATATTAATTAACTCCGGGCCATACGGAGAACTCCGGGCCCTACGGAGTCTATTTTTAGTCATATGACAAGTGAGCTTAGGCGGAGGCAGAGACTTTCTTCCCCCCTCGTAATTTTTCTACGTAATATTCATACGTAGATCTCTATCCGTCGGTCCTACTCCGCACCCACGGATAGTTTGCATATTATTCCACCGGAGGTTGGTCATTGGTACTCATGTATCCTTTGACTTACAGATGTTGTGCCAGAGATTGGGGCAGTGCCATCCTCCCAGAACCTATGCGGCCATATAGTATGCCGTTCTCAATGCAGGATGTGCAGTGAAAGTGGAGGATTTTATCGTTTTGGCATCATGAAGCTTGCCAAAACCTGCTACTTGCTAGTAGGAGATGCCTCACTAGTAGTAAGTTTCTAGCGCTTTCTTCATTCATTCGTCACCTGGAATACTTGTTGTTATATTATACCTTTCACATATGAGACACATATTCATATAATCTCAACACAACAGACATTCCTCCCCTATCCTCTCCCTAACTCTAGACCCTTTTTTACAGGGTTCTGATAAGAAGAAAAGAAGAAAGCTTTGTCGACTCTCAAAGCTTGGGTAGGGGGTTTTGGCCGGAATTCTAAGGGCCGCCCCCCCCTACATTCTTACCCAGGATATGGCGGACCTAATATTCCCAGGAGCCAAGAAAGGATCAGTGGTGGACCCGATAGCGGCCGCCCCTTTGCTGGCCGACCTTCAAGTCCATGATCTCCCTACAGGAGGGGGATTTTCCCAGAGGACGTTGCAGAAGACGTTGCGGCAATGAACCTCGACGTTGAACCCATGGCTATTGACTCCATGGGTACAGGTAAGGGTTGTAGTAGGGGTAGCATCCTGTGGGTTCTCAGGGCCCTTTCCTGAATTCCCTTTCTCCATCACCTTCTACTGAATCCTTCTACTTCCACTTCTTTCCGGGGGCTTCACTGAAGAGCAGCGGTCTGTCCGTCCTAAGGCTACTTCAGTGATCCCCAAGGCTAAGATGACCGAGGAGAAATTAAAAAGTCTCTCCCCAAGAAATCGGTCATCCTGACAGACACTATAACTCCGGCTCACACCCCGGATCAGTTAGGTCAAGGGAGGCCTCTTCCTCTGCGTCGAGGTCCCCCAAACATAGATCACGTAGGATCGGGCTCAAGTCCCTCTTTTTTGATCCCGAATCCTTTTCGGCTAACATTCTGGAGCAGGTGGGAGTGATCGTAGGGGCCTTGGTTGACAACAAGGTCGGCTCGGTGCTCTCCCAGCTCTCCAGTTCTGTTACGTCTTCCGGCCAGTCGATCCAATCGCTGGCGGAACGGCTGGCCGCTCAGGAGAATGCCATCGCCGGGATCCAAACCTCGATTGCGGCAGGTTCCCCTCTATCTGTGCCACCTTCTCTCTTCCAATGCCAGATTCCAGCCAACTGCCGGAAATTCAAGGCGGCCACCCAAAAAATTGGAGGATCGCTTCGTATGCCCCGTTTGTCAACGGAATGTTGACAATCGAAGGCATAGGAACTCGAAGGCGTGAGGATTCGAGTTCCACCCCAGAGACCTTCAACCACCATTCATGGCTACGTCCGACTAACGGAAGCAGCGATGATGAGAGAGGACAAGGTTCCCAAGGAAACAGTGATCCTTCCGATGGGAACAGGCACAGCAGACTCAATGAGAAGTCTGGAAGAATGGGGGTGTGAAAACACCCGCATCACAGCCTTTAGGAGTCCTTTCACCATTTTTACTCCGGTGGAAGGGACTCCGCTACCACTGACCCTTAAGGTAGTGGAAGCAACCTTTCAGGCCGCCCTGAAAGACGAGCCCCTGCCTCAAACTACGAGAGACGGAACCCACCTCTCTCTTAGTCCCAGGCTCGAGACGTACTTCGAAGGGGCAGTTCCTACTTTCTCAGTAGGAAAACTAAAGGCGGACTGTGCCACCTCTCTCTTTAGTGAGAGACTCCCCAGGTTGTCGGACTCTCCATCCAGATGGAGTACGACGCCCGGACTAGGCTCGCGAGATCCCTTTCCTCCATGACTATGGCGGAGATGACGGCTCTTGTATACCAACAAGAGCCGTTATTTAAAGTTTTGGCTAAAGGTCTGCTGCACACCATGCAGTGTGACCTTTACGACTTCCTCATAGCCAGGAGAAATTGTAGGAAGCACGTTTCTGGCGGAAGCTACTATCCGCCATGAACCGAATAAACTGATTGCTTCCTCAATTTGGGGAACGGACCTCTTTCCAGCACCAGTAGTAGCAGAAGTCCTTCATGTGGCTTCTAAGGTCAACCATTGCCTCAAAGTCAGGTGGGGACTGGTAGCAAACGCGGAGGCAGGAATCTTCTGGTCCTAACCCAAGGAACAAGAAGAAACCAAGGAAGTTCTCTCCTTCCAGCCTTCTCAACAAACGTTGGTTCAGGCAGTCCCAGCATCACAAGGGCAACCATCGTCGAAGGGTCAACAACAATACCTTGTTCTGACCCCTCAGTCCCAGCAATCTCAACCCTCCACTTCCTTTGCTGTCTCGCCAGCCTACAATTCCAACTATGAAAGCCAGAACTTTCAGGCTTTCAATAGGTTTGCGAGAGGCAGTAGAGCAAGAGGTGCCTCTCGATTCAGAGGATCCGGCAGGGCTGCTAACAGGGGAAGAGGTTTCCGAGGAGCAAGAGGTGGCCGCCCTCGGCAAAACCAGCAGTGAGCAAGTGGAAAGAATCCCAAGGTAGGAGGGAGGCTGTACCTCTTCCGCCAGCGGTGGGGGTTCAGCCCTTGGGCTCAAAGTATAGTAACAAAGGGACTAGGTTGGAGTTGGCTAGAGGGCCCTCCTCCAACCAACAGATTCTATCAAGCACCAACAACGGAATTGGTAGAGTATACCGAAGACCTCCTTCTCAAAGGAGTAGTCTCAAGAGTCAACAATTAAAATTTCAAGGACGCTTGTTCAGCGTGCCAAAGAAAGACCTCGGTAAACGAAGAATCATCTTAGACTTGTCCCATCTGAACTTATTCATTCATTGCGACAAGTTCAGGATGCTGACCGTTTCGCAGGTACGGACCTTACTTCCCCGTGGGGCCGTCACAACCTCTATAGATCTTACATATGCCTACTATCATGTTCCCATAAGCCAGACACTTCCGTCCATTCCTAGGCTTCAAATAGGCACAGATCCTACTCCTTCAAGGTAATGCCCATTCGGGCTGGGCTCAAAACATAGCCCCCAGGAATCTTCAACCAAATTGGCGGAAAAGCAGTAGTGCAAGAGCTAAGGAAACAGGGAATAATGTTAGTGGCTTATCTGGACGATTGGCTTAGTTTGGGCAAGGAACCCCAAAGAATGCAAAGAAGCAACCGGTCAAGAGTGATCAAATTCCTGGAACATTTAGGTTTTCAAATAAACAAAACCAAGTCCAGACTAACACCGGAATCTCGATTCCAGTGGTTAGGCCTTCAGTGGGACTTACAATCGCACACTATCAATTCCGTCGTTGAAAAGGAAAGAAATTGCAAGAGCTACAAAACAATTTCTCAAACGACAACAAACATCCAGGAGGTGCCAGGAGAGGATCCTGGGCTAACTCCAGTTTGCATCAGTCACAGACGTTCTGCTCAGAGCCAAACTCAAAGATATAACAGAGTATGGCGCTCAAGAGCGAATTGCAGATCACGGACAAAACTAGCCTTTATCCCAGCAATCTTACGGAAAACAACGTCTCCGCCCCTGGACGGAGACAAAGAACCTTTCAAAAGCAATTCCTCTACAGTTTCCCCCTCCATCATTAGTGATCCACACAGACGCCTCACTAACAGGGTGGGAGGATACTCCCAGTACGAAAAAGTTCAAGGAACTTGGTTGTTAACATTCCGCCAGCTACATATCAATGTACTGGAGCCATGGCAGTATTCCTCACACTGAAACGACTCCGTCCGCCCAAGAACTCTCATTTCAAATTAGTTCTGGACAGTGCAGTAGTAGTACACTGCATCAACAGGGGCGGATCCAAGTCAAGCCACTTGAACCATGTCATGATAGCCATCTTTTCTCTGGCATGCAAAAAACAAATGGCACCTGTCAGCCACTCACCTGGCAGGAGTCAAGAACGTAGTAGCAGACGCTCTATCACGCTCCGCTCCGTTGGAATCGGAGTGGGGACACTGGACAGGAGTTCATTCAATTGGATCAGTCTACAAGTCCCCGGACTCAAGTAGACCTCTTCGCCACGGAGTCAAACCACAAACTCCCTTGTTACGTGGCACCCAACCTCGATCCTCTAGCATACGCTACGGATGCAATGATCCTCGATTGGAACGAATGGAAGAATATTTACCTCTTCCCTCCGGTGAACCTTCTCTGAAAGTTTTAGACAAACTCAGGACATTCAAAGGCCAAGTAGCTCTAGTAGCTCCCAACTGGCCCAAGAGCAATTGGTTCCCTCTACTCCTAGAGTTGAGACTCCGACCACTACGGATTCCCAACCCCAAACTAACCCAGTTAGTGCAAACTCAGACTGTGTCCGCTTCCTCAAGATTCAGAAAACCCTAACTTTATGGATTTTCTGAAATTCGCAGCCATGAGGAATGCAGAAATTGATCCCAGAATATCTCATTCTTGGAATCAGATAAAAGAGAATCTACTCTCCGACAATATGATTCATCTGTCAAGAAACTAGCAGAGTTCCTTAAGTTTCTCAAGTCATGACAACGAACCTAGCCATAACTTTCTTCAGATCATTGTTTTTGAGAAAGGCTTAGCAGCAAGCACTATCACTACGACCAAATCAGCTCTTAAAAAGATCTTCCAATTTGGTTTGTTTTAGCATAGACCTTACGGATTCGTACTTTACGTCCATACCAAAAGCTTGTGCTAGATTAAGACCATCAACGAGACCTAAATCAGTCTCTTGGTTCTTAAATGATGTCCTCAAACTGGCCTCGGACATTAACAATGACTCTTGCAATTATATATCCCTCCTGAGGAAAACCCTATTCTTATTAAGTTTAGCCTCCGGAGCTAAAGAATATCAGAACTGTCAGCTTTATCAAGGGAACCAGGCCACATTGAGTTCCTCCCCTCAGGGGAAGTCCTCTTATCCCCAGATCGCCATTTTCTAGCCAAAAATGAAGACCCACAGGACAGATGGTCCTCGTGGAAAAATCCTACCACTACCTCAAGACATTTCCCTTTGTCCTGTCAACTCATTAAGAGCCTACCTAAGCAGAACAACTCTGAAATCTTCAGGCCCATTGTTCATTAGGAAGGAGGTGGTACTTTATCCCTAAAAGGGATCAGGCAACAAAATTTTATACTTCATTAAACAGGCCAATCCAGAGTCCTTTCCTCGGGCCCACGATGTTAGGGCGGTGGCCACATCTATTAATTATTTCCAACACATGAATTTTGACGATCTTAAGAAGTATACAGGCTGGAAATCTCCGACAGTTTTCAAACGGCACTACCTAAAACCCTTAGAAGCCCTCAAATTTCCAGCAGTGGCAGCTGGAAACACAGTTTCTCCTGATTCTTAATTTTTACTATAACTTCTTGTAGCCTTCCCTTCTACCTGCCCCATTGCACCCTTACTTAGTTTAGTCGCCTCCATGTATTGGTTACCTTGAGTTTGCTTTTGTTCATCATTCTAATCGGATTCAGTTCCATTCTTTTGTATATATCAACTTATATCTTGTCTTTGCCTAACCTGTATTGTTATTGTTTGTTGTTAGGCTAACTAATTTTAAGTGATAACCCGTGTTTTAGGGCTTATACTTCCCTTAGGTAAGACTGTAATTTTAGTTGATTATTATACTATTAACCTTACAAGTGTTTAACTTTACCTTCTTAATTTATCTGTACTGTTCCTCAAGCTTTGGTGTTTGGCATTCTCTGGTACTATTTCACAGGCCGACACAGGTCAAGCCCAGAAAAGGGATTTTTGAACGAAGGAAAAATCTATTCTTTTTGGGCAACGACCTGTGTCGCCCTGTGAAACCCCACCCTGTAGTTAGATTATCCTCACCCAGCTTACCCCAAGCTTGGAGGCTATCTTCAGGAATGACGTCTCAGGCGTCGGAGGCGCTCACGGTAGTAGTAGACCGGGAGCTGTAGCACGGCTCCTCCGTAGTTCGGGGTTTTGTCGAAGGAAGAAGCTAAATGGCAAGGGACCTCTGGTAGTGATTCCACTCGCTCCTTACTATACCGACACTTCTATAGAAGTGAGCGAGCCATTTATCTGGCATTATATTGTTTCTTTTTTCTCTAGGATGAATAGCAATATTTATTCTTCAGAAATAGTATCAAAGGAACCATTTCACAGGGCGACACAGGTCGTGCCCAGAAATAGATTTTTTCCTTCGTCAAAATCCCTTTAATTCTCTTCCAATCTGAAAAGATTCCCACTTACTGGAATACAAGCACCTTACTTTAACATACTTTGGTTTTTACCCTACTATGTTAAAACCTACATCTCTTGACCTTAGGACATTTACAGTGTATCACTGAAGTAGCAATTCTAGTATTTGAATGGTTGTGATGAAACAAAATGTTTCAATAACAAATTGTTTTCTTAAAAAACGCATTAACCATAGGAGGGCCCTTTTCCCATCCTCTTAAATTCTCACTGACACTCGTAGCTTACATGATTTGGTGGACTGACCTTACCTTACAGACCTTGCATCTTGTTTGTGTTGCCCCAGGTCCCTCAGTGTGAGGCACCTCTAATGTCTACGGGAGAGTTGCTAGTAATCTTCGGTATATTTTGCATCTTCCAATCTTGGATGGTCTGGGATGCAGCTTAGATATTTGTCGAGCTTATTCTTAAAACACATCTGATATATTCCTCAGATGAGCTGGCAATGCATTGAATAGACGTAGTGGATAATGTCCTGTGTGCTTTCCTTTATTTTTTCCTGGTATAGTTTTGGGCACTATTAATCTACCTCTGCTTGCTCTTTTCTGATATTTTTAGCTCCATGATGTTTTCGGCTGTCCTTCTATCTGTTTCCATGCCTGAATTATCAATAAGCGTTCTCTTCTCCTTTCTAGACTATATAATTTTAAGGACTGTAGTCTTTCCCAGTAGTCAAGATACTTAATAACTACTTCTATTCTAGCTGTAAATGACCTTTGTACACCCTCTATTTTTGCAATATCCTTTTGATAGTGTGGGTACCATATCATATTGCAATATTCAAGTGGACTACGAACATATGTTTTATAAAGCATAATCATGTGTTCAGCTTTTCTTGTTTTGAAGTGCCGTAACAACATTCCCATTTTTTGCTTACATTTTGCTAATAGAATTGCTATTTGATCATTGCATAACATGTTCTTATTCATCATCACACCAAGGTCTTTAACTGCTTCCTTATTTGTGATTGTCTCATTATTAGGTCCCCTATATGCAATATAGCTTTCCTTCTCCTGTCTCCATAATTTATTGATCAAATTTAATCAGAGTTAAATACCATCCTATTTCCACTCGCCCAATCATATACTTTGTTAAGGTCTCTATTGTAGAGTGCTCCTATCTTCATCACAAGTAATTTCTCTACTTATTCTTGTGTCATCGGTGAAACCACTCACTACCGAGTCCTTAACATTACTGTCTATGTCTGCAATCATAATAACAAACAGTAACGCAGCTAACACCGTACCTTGTGGCACACCGGATATACCTTAGCTTCATCCGATTTCTCATCGTTTGCAATAATGTTTTCTGTTGTGTAAAAATTCTTTTAACCATCTTCCTACTTTATCCACTATATTATGTTTTCTATTTTCTTCGCTAATATATTATGGTTACCTTGTCAAAAGCTTTTGCAAAATCTAGATAAACCACATCTGTTTCATTTCCGCTTTTCATATTTTTGTATATGTTCTCACGGTGGACTAACAGTTGGGTTGTGTTACCTTTTCTGGGTACGAAACCATGTTGTCCTATATTAACCCTCTTATGCCGAAGTGGTATAATAAAAAATTGTCTCCCGTATGCCGGGCCGGTCTGGGAGTGAGCGCGGAAACGGAAAAAATAATTTTTTCAAAAAATCACAGCGCGCTTAGTTTTCAAGATTAAGTGTTCATTTTTGGCTCCTTTTTTTTGTCATTGCCTGAAGTTTTAGTATGCAATCATCAGAAATGAAAAAAAAATTATCATTTAATCATATCATAATAATAATGCGATATATGATAGCGCAAAAAAAAATTTCATATATAATTGTATTCAAATCGCGCTGTGTGGAAAACGGTTAAAGCTAACAAGTTCATTTTTTTTGTTGCATTGTACACTAAATTGCAATCATTTTGATATATAACACATTGTAAAACGATCAAAGCAACACAGAAAAAATATCATCGCAAAATGATGCATGAATTTGTAACGCACGGACATAAAAAAAATGTTTTTGTCAAAAATTCACCGTAAATCTAAATATTGTTCTAGAGACTTCCAATTTGTTTAAAAATGAAAAAAGGCCAAAATGATGAATATTACGATACTGTAAGAGTTTTAGCTTAGAATTGCAGTTTTCTACAATTTCGGACGAGTTAAAGTTGACCGAATGTCAAAATTTTTTATATATATTTTTTTTATATGCAAATATTTCAAAAATGAGAAAAGCTACAACCTTCAAATATTTTTGTTGTATTCTGCATGAAATTGCGCACATTTTCATATATGAAACTCTATAAAATGCCTAATATGAAAATGAGCAAATATTAGGAGAATGCGACGTACGCATTTCGGAGATTTGCGGCCACGAATCGGCGTGCAGAGGGAAGGAAAAAGTTTTTTTCTAAAATTCACCTGCTTTGGAATGGACTGTTAATTCTATGACATTATGGTCTGAAAATACTCGCATTATAAAACTATTTCTTTAACATAATTCACCTCATTCACAAATACTAGGTCTAAAGTATTTTCCTTTCTTGTTGGCAGGTGATTTACTTGTTGAATGTTGTATTCTAGTAGCATATCTAATAGCTTTTCGAATTGCCTCTTATCTTCTGCACTACTATTACTCTCTTTTTTATATGTATAAATACTACAACCACAATCTCCTATTCGTTCTTTCCAGTCTACGAAAGGAAAGTTAAAGTCTCCGGATAGGAGAATAGTCCAGTCCTTGTGATTTCTACATATATCATCCAATTTTTCTATTATTATGTCAAAACTCTTTAGTATTAGGGGGGTCTATATATTACTATGGTCATTAATTTTTCAGATTCAAATTCTACAGCTATTAGTTCACATTCTGAGTTACTATATTCCTCAATATTTTTCCATGTTTCTGTTTTTTTCTTCGCATATATCGCGGTTCCCCTTGATTCCTATTTTTCCTATCTGATCTATAAGTTTGGAACCCTTTTATTTGATCGTCATTCCCAGTCTCTTGGGGAACCCAGGTTTCACTTATATTCATTATATCTATCTATTTTCTTTTCAATTTGGGTTAGTTCTTCTAAGTACTCTATTTCTTTTTGAGTTACTCGTAACTCAACCCTGCGCATTCATCATTATGATGGTTTGCGTGTTTTCTCCTTCATTTAATATGGGTAATAATAAGGATTTTCCCACGTCTCTTTCCTGTTCGGGTATGTTGTTCTTTTCTTCATTTCCAGAAATTAAGACTTTAAAAAATCCAACTTTTCCATAATATTTGATCTTCCTTCATCATAATTATTAATTTTGTGTCTGAATCTGCAATTTTCTCCGTATCTGCAATATCCTCTGCATTGTAAATACAGTATTTATCTCTTGAGCTGTATCTTGGAGCTGATGCTTGGAAATTCTTTGCTGACACACCATATCGCGGTGATGGCGTTGCTTTTTTCTTCTCCTACCTCATATTCTTTGTTCCTCTCTTTATTTGTTGTTCTGACAAAACTGGTGAGCCTGGGAACCTTTGGTACACAAATATTAGGCATTTATATGATTAGTAGACATGTATGTAAATTATATATCTAGTGGCACGGTTTAATTCCTATTCCTTGTATGTATGGTGGTTACAATTTTTAATGGAAATTACCCTTTTTGTGAGATATTGTTGTAGCTCTGATATTTTTTTCACCTAGTTAAGCACTTTTGAAGTCTCATTTTCTAATAAGCTTGAAAGTGGGAAGTCTTTATCTCTCCTTTTCATACATACCTGTCTTTCTCACACTCCTACCCACCTCAGGAGTTTAAATAATGTGAGACGAAACCTGTATATTTTTGCTCATCTGCCTGTATGTGTCATTCACGTGTATTCTAGAATACCAAGATTTTGGTAACTGTATTCGGCAAGCTGAAGACTAGTTATGTTGAAAGTCTCCTAAATGGAGCCCCGCAGTGACTATGACTTGGCATCCATGTAGCCAGTACCAGTTAAAATGCCAGTCTGCTACTGGAACCTGAACTCTGCACATCTCAAATCTTCCAAGCACAGCTTTGAGAGTCTTCCCAAAGGAAATAACTACGCTGAGAATCCTTCAACTTCAATTAGAGCATTGGGGTATTACCAAACGGCACCTGCATCCTTTCACCATAATAAATGAAGCATTTTATAATGACTACAATATATCCAAATGTTAGAAAATGTAAAAATAGATGAAGATAATGAATGTAAAAATAGATGGAAGTAATGCACAAAACTAAAACAGGCTGACATTATTTGATAGACATTTATGATGTTTAAAGAAAGGGAGCCCCCATTCAAGGTGGGATACTCAACTGGAGAAAGACACTAGATTTTTTGTGGACTGTATTTATCAGGCAAGGTGAAGTCAAACCATCTCAGACAAATGTTACAACCATTTTCCAAGTGGTTGGTGGGAGTGAGGGTCTCACATTCATGCAAAAGTTTTTTTCTCTCAAAACACTGGAAAAGACTGCGCATGAACATGGGCAGTAAAGCGTTGCATCTTTGGCTAAGGACAGAATTTGGTCTTGCCGAGGTGACAAAAGATTTGCCATGGGCATTGGAATGTTTGCTTGATAAGCCATTCAGCTTTGTATGGACTAACTATAACAATTACGATACAGAACTGAGCACCTCAAACTCACAAGAACCTTGCAGAAAGAACTACAACCACAAGGATACACACAAAAATAAAAGTGAGTCCGAGACAAGTCTGAACTGTGTTATTGATGAAAAATTTACTTCTTCAATTCAGCCAAAAAAACTATAGTAGAGTTTCACATATGGTGTGTATATTATACATGTGTATTTATATAGATAGATAGATTATATAAAATCTCTTCTCAAGAAAAGTTACTTGCATTCTGCAGCTCTTCACCAATCCTCTTTTGGGAGAATCATAGAATACAAAATCCAAATCATATGTAAATAAGTGGCAGACACTAAAGCTTGTAGATGGTATATTTTTTGTAAATTAGACTAATTTATTTTCAGACTAAATAACTTGGCAATAATTAATTTCTGTGCAGTCTTATATATTCATTATTATGAATAAATAGTTTAACACCACCATTGAGTTAACATTCAGATGTAAAAACACGAACCTCCCCCAAATTTATTCACTAAAGTAATTGGATCTCTTTGCTTTTATCATTTTTCATACAACTTTTCATCATCTTGGTTGTCCTTTCCATCAGGATTCCACACAGCTATATTCACTAGATCTGGAGAAAGCCAAACTGCAGCATCAACCTCCTCTGGACAGAGCTGTGCAAAGATCAAAACATGTATAGTATAAGTATACTTACTGAGAAAAACTGCATTAACTTATTTATGAAAGAATGTTCAAAGTCATTATTAAATATAAAATATAATTTTTATGCTCAACATGCAATAGCATACATTTCTTCCTATGGTAACGAAAAACAATTAGTACAGGCAGCCCCTAGATAACCCTTTAACACCGATTGGACGTATTAAACGTCAAAGAAAATTGTCTTGGGTGCCGATTGGACGTATGGTATGTCGAAAAAAAAATTTTTTTTAATTCGCAGAAAAATATTTATAGGCCTACTAGGCGAAAACTTTTGAATCACACGCCTTGGGGGATGCTGGGAGCTCACAGATCAAGCTGTTGTTTTGTTTACAATCATTACCCAGTCGCGCAAGCGCGAATTTCTTTCTTCTCGCACTAAAAAAACATCAGCGACACATCTCAGAAATTATTTCGTCGCGTTGACATAATTTTTGCACCATTTTATATTAGCTGTTGCATGGAGTATTATATATGAAAATGTGTGCAATTTCATGTAGAATACAACTAAAAAGAACTCATGGTTGTAGTTTTTATCAGTTTTGAAATATTTTCATATAAATAATGATAAGTGCCAAAATTTCAACCTTCGGTCAACTTTGACTACCGAAATGGTAAAAAAACGCAATTGTAAGCTAAAACTCATATTCTAGTGATATTCAATCATTTCCCTTCATTTTGCAACAAATTGGAAGTCTCTAGACAATATCGATAATATTTTGGTGAATTTATGAAAAAAACTTTTTCCTTACATCTGTGCGGTAACTCTTCCGAAAAAATCATAAATTTTTTCGTCCGATTGTCGTAATGTTTGCACCATTTTAAATTAGCCGTTACATAAAGTTTTATATATGGAAATGTGCGCAATTTTATGTAGAATACAACAACAAACAACCCATGGTTGTAGCTTTTTTTCAGTTTTAAAATATTTGCATATAAATAACGATGTGCCAAAATGTCAACCCTCGGTCAACTTTGACTTGACCGAAATGGTTGAAAAACGCAATTGTAAGCTAAAACTCTTACATTCTAGTAATATTCAATCATTTACCTTTATTTTGCAACAAATTGGAAGTCTCTAGCACAATATTTCAATTTATGGCGAATTTATGAAAAAAAAATAATTTCCTTATGTCCGTGCGGTAACTCTTCCAAAAAAAATCATAAATTTTTTCGTCCGATTGTCGTAATGATTGCACCATTTTAAATTAGCCGTTACATAAAGTTTTATGTAAGAAAATGTGCGCAATTTCATGTAGAATACAACAACAAACAACCCATGGTTGTAGCTTTTTTTTATCAGTTTTTGAAATATTTTCATAATAAATAACAATGTGCCAAAATTTCAACCTTCGGTCAACTTTGACTTGACCGAAATGGTAAAAAAAAACCAATTGTAAGCTAAAACTATTACCTTCTAGTAATATTCAATCATTTACCTTTATTTTGCAACAAATTGGAAGTCTCTAGCACAATATTTCGATTTATGGTAAATTTATGAAATAAACTTTTTCCTTACGTCCGCGCGGTAACTCTTCCGTAAAAATCATAAATTTTTTTGTCCGATTCTCGTAATGTTTGCACCATTTTAAATTAGCCGTTACATAAAGTTTTATATATGAAAATGTGCGCAATTTCATGTAGAATACAAAAAAAAATAATAACCCATGGTTGTAGCTTTTATCAGTTTTGAAATATTTTCATATAAATAACGATAAATAGAAAAAAATTCGTCCTTCGGTCAACTTTAACTCTACCGAAATGGTCGAAAACTGCAAGTGTAAGCTACAACACTTACAGTCTAGTAATATTCAATCAATTACCTTCCTTTTGCAACAAACAGGAAGTCTCTAGCACAATATTTCGATTTATGGTGAATTTATTAAAACAGCTTTTTTTTACGTCCACGTGTTACAAATTCATGCATCATTTTGTGATAATATTTTCTCTGTGTTGCCTTGATCGTTTTACAACGTGTTATATACCAAAATGATCACAATTTAGTGTACAATACAACGAAAAAAAAAATTAACTCGTTAGCTTTAACCGTTTTCTCACAGCATGATTTGTATACAATTATATATGAAATTTATTTTGCGTTGTCATAAATCCCAATATTTATATATGATAATGATATTTTTTTCATTTCTGATGGTTGCATACTAAACTTCAGGCAATGGCAAAAAAATGAGCCAAAAATGAACTCTTAATCTTGAAAACTAAGCATGCTGTGATTTTTAGAAAAAACATTTTTTCCACTTCGGCACTCACTCGCGAATGCCGCCGGCATACGGGAGACGTTTTTTAAAATACTGCTTCGGCGTTTAAGGGTTAATGGTTATCCAATTTTACGGTGCTTGTCTAGCGACGCTGTTAAGTAATTTGTCTGCACCGATCTCGGGTGGGTTAGCAGCGCCAATATCCAGTTAGCTGCGCTGATTTATAGTAAACAGCAGTGCTGATCTATTAGTTAACAGAAGCGCTGATCTTTGGTTAACGGCCCCGTTGAGAAGGATTTTAGTGCTGTTATCACCAATTTTCGGTTAGCAATGATTTTTGGTTAGCAGTATCAGCCGGGAACAGAACCCCACCATTAACCAGGGAGTGCCTGTATTTAGATTTCCATGTGGTAAGTGCTTTAAACACAAAATCTTTTACTACTTATTCCTAATTTGCATACTCTAGACACTGAGTTTACAAAAATTGTTTTAACACTCAGTAAAAATTTTTAATGTGTATTTTTGCAGAACTGCTGAGGTGGTAGTTGTCATAGCAAACAAAAGACAACACCCCTGAACAAGAATATCTTTTCTATTACGTTTGGCTATAAAACTGGAATGAGGCAGTCAACTAGGAAAAGATAATCATTCAAACATGCTAAAAGAACCACTCTTTCATGATAAGATCCAATCTTTTAGTAAACAAGGGTTTAAAAACAAACTATTGTCATCCCTTCTCATGCAGTGCAATGCAAAGGGCCTTGGAAATTCCTTTTGACTTGTGTTCTTCCTATGCTTGTATTCCCATGTATCTCCATTGACCTCCAGCCTCCCTTCTCATATATCTCATCCAAGTAGATCTAGGTATTTGAACTTTTCTAGTGACTTGAGGAGCCTAGTGATACTACCATGTACTATTTTCATATGGATGAAGCAAAGGACATGCCATCGCCGTCTTTCATTCATTATTATCTTTTCTACTTATAAAACTTCTGTAATTTCCCTTATGGGATTATTTTTCACTCTCCCCTGGCTGTTGACTTTTAATACTGTATTGTTCTTAAAGGTTGTCAAAATAACAATTTCTGTACATGGCCATTACAATCTAGCAATGAATTCTCTGGAAGTTTGTACATTTTTTAAAAATTACAAATTCTGGGCTAAACCTGGGTCGCTCCGTGAAATAAGTTCCTTCAGCACTATTTCTAGGTATAAATATTGCTAAATATACCAGAGAAAAAAGCTATATGGTAATGCCAGAATATTCTGGCTGGCTCACCTTTATTAAAGGTGTCGGTATAGTATCTGGGGCGAGTGAAACCACTACCAGAGGTCTTCTGCCATTTGTCAATTTCCCCTTCAAACTAGGCGCCATACCAGCACCATCTACCGCCCACTACCGCTACTACTAGCGCCTCGATAGCCATTCCTTTAAATAGCACTGTCGTGTACACTTGTGTCTTTGACTGTAATGACATTATTTTGGAATAAAATGAGATGCTACATATAAACGCCAGGATGCTACGTATAAACGCCAGGAATCTTCGATATCTAAGTTGAGTACTGCAATTATCAATTTATGCCTACTTCCCAAACCTCCTTGGTTTGGGAAGTAGGCCAGACGGGTTTCCTTCCATCTGGAGAGGCTTCTCCCCTTCAATTCGTCGGATCGGGAGTTCAGCCTATCTCCCTCCCCTCCTCCCCTTATGTTCCATCGGTTTGCTCAAGGAGGATACCTCCTTCACCTTACCAAGGAATCCTTGAGGGAGGAGTGTAAGGCCCTTGGGGACCTTATTCTGTTCCATGAGCCTCCCTGGCCTACCTCGCCAGATCGTGATTGAAATCACGTCTCGGGAAGGTTAGGCTAGCCGCTCAAGAGCCACCCTGGGTGTCCTGATCAGATCGTTCCGATCGAGAGAAGGTTAAGCTAAGCCGCTCTTTAAACAGAATTATATTATATACTTATCCTTTTTATCCTTTCCCCTCTCGCACCAGGGCTATTGTATAGCGCTTATTATCATATAAATTGTTGTATTATTGTAATCAGTGGGCAGTCGGTCTATAGACCGTCAGCCCCCGTGATCGATTGGATCCATTTCTGACAACGAGGTGTTCCACCTGGCCGGTCGTAGTGTCCAATTGATCGCGTGTGAGCCACCCCTCTAGACGCCCTCCATCCCCCCTTTTACCTTGACGGGATGATTACTCGCTCGCGCTACTTCAGGTAGCCATCCGAGTCCTATCCCCTCTTGCAGAGGGGGCGAGAGGGAGTGGTTTTAGTCAGAAGGGGTACTCCTAGCCTTACGTAGTAGGAGTAGTACGATGGTACCTACCTAGACGAGCCCGGGTAATTTCCCGGCTTGTTAGGATGGTATTAGCCACGTACTCTCTTCTCGCCTTCCCTATCCCTACTTCCCTACGTCCTCTATCGTCCGCCTCGGTGGATCCGGGCGTCCCAGCGGACATCGTTAGTTATGCATATAACAAAACACGATTCCTTTACGATCAGATTCAGGCCTAGGTTTACCTATTTACCCTGTTTCGATCTCTAAGCTGGACCCGGGGGATAGAGAGATAGCATTGAAAGGGAACTGGGACCGGAAGGAGAATTTTGCCTTTCCTATCCTAAGTCCTCCATACATTATCGATCCTCCCGCCTCGGCGGGCCCGGGTTACAGCGGAGAGCATTCAGTTATACATATAACACGATTTCCCTTACGATCGGATTCAGGCCTAGGTTTTACCTATTCCCCTGTTTTGATTCCTAGCTAGACCCGGGAGAGAGAGAGAGTGTTTTAAGAAAACTGGGACAGGAAGGAGCATAGATTCTGTGTTCCAGTTCAAAATTCATTTAGTTAGTTTATTTTAATTGTTTTAAAATATGCTTTATGTTTTCGATCGGTGTACTACGCCGGGTAGTCGACCCCGGCAGGTAACCTAGAATCAAGGCATTTGTTTATCCTTACATAGCTCTCCCCCGCCTTCATTTATACCCCGGCACCCCTCCCACTTCGGTGGGCGGTGGCCAGGAGCTAGCAGAGGCATTCTTAGTTACTAAGAAAAACCTCTCCGATGCTGGCGAATTCGGGCCAAGTCTAACTTTCCCCGGTTTCGTTGCTATTAAGCTTTGTATATAATATATATATATATATATTATTACAAGATTTTGAGGTGAATGCATGGAGGGGTTGGAGCTGGCGGGAAAGGATAATATAAATACCTTACATAATGCATGCCGCCGCAATTTATTACGGCGATGACAAAACAGAATGCAGGTCCCACTGGAGTGACCTCCAGCGGACCTACATGTAGTGATAAAGGCGGCCCGCAGTTAACGGCGCAATCACTCAACGGCGAATCGGGGGGGTTTTGGTTTTACGGCGGTCGTCAAAAATATTCATTAAAAAATAAGGCATTTTAAAGGTATCTTTACGGCACAATTTTCAGTTAACAGCGCCGTTGTCTAACGAGTTCATACATTTGTAGAAATGCCGTTCAGACCATAAAGGTTATGCAAATTATATTAACAAATTTTATGGAGAGTTATTAGGTAGGTATTAGGGTAAAATATATGCCTCTGATGCTGTTCTATGCCGAAAATATCGAGTTACATAAGTGCAAATTTAGCTATGGATATGTTGATTTATAAATGTTCATGCTTTTGTTTAAAATGTGTATGAAAATGTATTACGTGAAAGGCATTTTTATTTATGTACAGAAATATGATACAAAGGCAGCTTTTGAAACTGCCCTTCACGTTATCAAATACAATGTTTTTTTATGTTCTTTCTTGTGAGCTGCCGCCTGCCACTCTTCCGAAAATATTGATTTAAAAAAAGTACAAACTAGCGATCGATGTGTCAATTTTATAAATGTTTATGCTTTTATGTTTAAAATGTATGAAAATGTATTACGAATAGGGTATTTTTATTTCTGTGCAGAAATATGATAAAAAGGCAGCTTTTGAAACTGCCCTTCAAGTTATCGACAACGATGTTTTTTCAAGTTTGTTCTTGTACGCCACCGTCTGCCGCTCTTCCGAAAATATCGAGTTAAAAAGAGTGCAAATTTAGCGATCGATGTGTCGATTTTTTTAAATGTTTATGCTTTTATGTTTAAAATGTGTATGAAAATATATTACGTAAAGGTATTTTCATTTTTGTACAGAAATAAGATACAAATTAAGGCAGCCTTTGTAACTACGCTCCACGTTGTCAGGGAATGTTTTTTCAAGTTCGTTCTTGTCCGCCAGTTCTGAAAAATGCATGGTGTTATTTTATTAATTATGCATTTCTTCCATAAATCCTTTAAAAAGTTATACATTATTTCACTGTATCCAAGAATATTGTATGTATTCTCATATTATTGTATTTTAAAATACTACGGCAAATTTAAGCCCGTATTCCGCGGAGCGGTCAATGTTGTGATTTGAAATCAGCTGATGAATAAGTTTGTTTCACCATAACGCAATTCTGAGCGAATGCTCTTGCTTCTAGTTAGCATAAACGAATATCTAGATACTTGACTTATATGAGACAAAGTTATTTTTCCTTATACAGCGCATTTTTAGGTGGAAATATTTATTGAATATGTCTTGTTGTGAATGTGAACTACTTTTTTTTTCGTTAACATATTACGTTGGTGGCATGTTTATTGCGTAAAAAATTACATGATTCTGTTCGCAATAATCCCTTATATCATCGTAATACGAACTTTATGTTATTTATCTTATATTGGTGTGAAACCAAAAGTAAAATCTGTTCTTTCAAACACAGTAGTTTTGATTAAAATGATTTTATCCCAATTTTATCTATGGTTGCGTTTGATGGCATACGTTTACTGCAGTTTTATCCTTGTTGCCGATGTACGATAATAATCATTAGCAGCTTGAACAGTTTTCTCAGCTTCAGTTATAACTAGGTTTAAATTTAACAGTATATTTCCCGATTGATCTTTAATCTATATTGATCTCTGATCTATAGCGAATAAAGTTATTACATTAAGATATCTCAGTTCTATTCTATATATAACGCCATTTATAACAACTACGGTAATGTTGTACTGTAGTACGATGATTGAAATACAAGCTAAACGGATGTTATCCAGTTCGGTAGTACTTAGAAAAAAAAATTCGTTTCTCGTTCGATTGTTCATGGCTGTACACGTTCACACAGCGATTATAACGTTAAAACCATACTTTCATCATTCTCTTTAGCTGTTATTGAACTTATGTAACTAGAAGATGGATAAAGTTAGGCCATTGTAATTTGATCTCTCATAAAATCGGACTATCGTAAGACTAATGATCGTAACCTGAACACTACAGCTACCTGTACACTGTATAAACTTTATTATATCTTTACATACTCTAGACACCCAAAAGTACTGTACAGTAAATTCTATAGTAGTTTTTACTATACTGCATAAATATAATTTTACTTATTGCGCCGTTGCGGGATTACGGCGCCTTTGACTGGGCTAGAGTTTCGAAAGAAGGTGTTTGGTGGCCGTAGGCTTTAAAATCGCTCAGCGTCAAAAATCGCTTGGCATTGGCGGCCAGGAACGGAACCCCTGCCGCTAACCGAGGGCCGCCTGTACTCTGGTATCGATTCTAATATTACATACTACGCCAGATACATATCCAGCGAGTCTTTACAAAGGTACTTATGTATCATTTTGTAATTACAGATGGTACGCTGTCAGAAGACAACCTGCACTGCAACCCTGCAGCAGCAGGGCAGACAGGAAGTATACCGCACTCACACAGGCTGTGCGGTCCAATGAACGACTTGTCGGTCTGGCAACCAGTTGAGAGGGAAGTCTGTTACAATCTGCCTTTGGGACTTCACTATCGAGACGGTAAGTACCAACTCATTGAATGTTTTAAGTTCAGTTCCTGAATAAGATTTATTGTAAATAATTGGAGAGGTATTGAGATAGTTATCAATGTTTTAGAATACTTTTTGTTTTAAAAGAGGATATTTTTTAAAAGTAACTATCTCTTTCAGAAACTCCCTTATCTACCCAAATGCAGAAGTATCAGCAACGGTACCAGTAGATTTGGCAGCCCCGATCATTGCCAAGATCCACAGCAATCAACCTGGACCACGAACCAATGAAGGCCGATACCCAGGACAAAGGTAGGCTATATGAAGCTTTTGGTAAAGGGGCAAAAGGACTACCTTTTGGCTCGTCTCATTCTTCTTCTTCATTTTAGAGTTTACCAAGAGACCTACGACTTCGAGGGATAAGCCAGGGTCAGTAGTCCCTAAGGTAAGCTGAAATAGTCACTCATAGGTCTATTGCAAGTCCCTTACTAAACATTACATACTGAAGGCTATTTGGGAAAGTCGTTCTAGTTCGTCATCAGCCACCAAACTGGTGACGAACACGACAAAATCTGCCACACACACACGCAGGCATCGAACACAAAGGCATCTAAACCCAGATCCCAGGATCCCGGGTTTAACCCAACATGTTTTCCAGCTTGCTGAGGCAGGAGATGGGTATCCTGACTAAGCCCAATTCTAAATAACTTCACAACTCAGCTGTTTCTCGAACATGTAAACGTCAGGTCAGCCTATTCAGTCGTTAGTGGAAGGACTGAAGATCTAGGAGACCTCGAAGTAAAGCCACTCCGGGCAGTACCAGACACATCCAATTGTGTCCCTTCAAATCAGTAATCCTTGGTGGCTACCAGCACAGGCCCTCTGCTCAGAGGGAATGCTGGTGATTGAGGGCAAGGAAAGGAACCCGGCCAATAGAGGACTTCGAGTTCCTTTCACCGGGTCTTCAATTCCCTTGTTCAGGCTATGCACATCTGATTGAGAACGCACTGATCTGTGAAGACAGAACACTTAAGGAAATGGTCATCTTACCCCGAGAGACCGAGCTCAATCAGCCTGGGTTCAAACCCTGGCAGATTGGGAATGCACAAATGCCAAACTGACACGCCACAATAATCCCTTCATGACTTTTGTGGTGCTAGACGATACGTCCATTCCATGTACCTCTAAAGTAGTAGAGATTACACTTCAAGCAACAGGAACATTCAGCGCTGCCGGACCCTGCTGGAACCGTGACGTCATATAATGCGCAAGCAGACCATCCAAGGTTGGTACGCCTGGTAGGCCTAGCGCTGACCACGTACCATCTAACCTATGCGCTTGAGTAGCAGGAGCCTGGAACAAAGATGGCGGATCTCCCCCTCTACTTGCTGGGAACACAGGAGAGTGCAAATTATTCATAAAATTACCCAAGGCCCCTCCTGACGTTTCCGATACAGAACCGCTAGGAGAAACCGAAGGGGTATGAGACAAATCAAAAGCAGGTGGAGAAACATATGGAGCAGCCTGGTTTATTACCGATACAAAAGAAGCCGGTAAGGTTTGGTCATCCAAAGATGGCGTCACCCCTTTCTTTTGTATTGGCTTTTCCCATAGAACTTCTTCCACTGTCCACCGACCAACCGCGACAAACAGAACACGGATTAGTAACCGTACATACGTTTTCCCTGCACCTACTACACGTTGGATGAGGATCCGTCGACACCGAGGTTAGGAACCTAGAACAAGGGAAGCCACTGACTCCTGGGCATTTCCTTTGTCTCCTCTTCGAAGCGGTAGACGATCCCGATGTTGAGGCAAAATTCTCCATCATACCACGTATACACTCTTACCACAACACTGATCACACTTGGAGAAAGAAAAGGAATGAAAAATAAAAAAATGAAATGGATAAAGAACGGGCAAACTGAAAAACCGGCTTTAAATGAGATAGACAGTAACACGTCTTATCTTAAAGGCGGTAGGAAAATAACTGATGGGTCACAGGTAGCCGTGGGCATTCTGGGTATACATGCCCCGTGACCTGGTATAGATGCCATTAGTCCCTGGATCTCACAAGTGTAATTTTAATTCTACCGGTTTCCAGCTTGGCGCTAGTAAATCCTAATGTTAAGACCTCAGGTTTGTTAGTTATGAAAAAAACAAATTAGTTACAAATTTGGTATATTATATCAGAGAGACGGATTACCATCCGGGGTCTCTCTGGGAGGAATAGAGTGTGGGGTAGACGCCCCGGCGACTTTCTTCGTAGGCATATTGAACTAAAATTGTGCTACGACGCTATTCAGCGAGCTTTTACCCAGACTCCCAGAAGCACTGGTAAAGGCGAAGTATGAAGCCAGAAGTCGCTTGACTAGGTCTATCAATTCCGCCACTATAGCGGAAATGACAACCTCGGTCTATACAAACGAACCACGGTTCAAGATCTGGACAAGTCATTGCTTTACACCTTACGGTGCGATGTATATGACCTTGCAATAGCCAGGAAGAACGGCAGAAAGCACGTCTTGGCCGATGCGTCTATTCACCATAAACCTAATACTCATCAAAGCTTAGGTCTGGGGAGCAAACTTGTTCCCTGAGACCGTAATGAACAGAATCCCGGGCGAAACAGCTAAGGTCAACCAGAGCTTGTGAGTTCGCTGGGGCTTGATCCCCAAGAGGAGATATGAATCCTCGGTAACAGCCCACGGGCATGAAGGGAGCAAAGGGGTTCTAGTCTTCCTAGACGTCGTAACCTCAAACATTGATACAAAGCGTAGGTGCCATAGGCCAGCTAGGGTCCAACCATCCACCTCAAATGGTCAGCCACAACAGTCTGTGCTGCTGTAGAAACAGCCCTCTCAGCAGCACCAAAGCTCAGCTTCTTTACCTCTTCCCTGGCCATAAGGCCTCCGATAAGAACCAGGTGTATGTCACAGATACAACAGGTTCACAAGAGGTAGCCGAGCCAGAGCAACTTTCCGTAGAGCTGGCAGAAGAACTTTTGGCAAGGAACAGACTTCACAGGAAGCCGGTGCAACCGACTTTCGACGAACCAGTGAGACTCCTCAGATAGGAGGAAAGCGGTGCTTATTCAAGAACCGCTAGGAATCAGCACTTGGTCGAACAGCATAGTATTAAGAGGTCGGTGTGGAGTAGGGAGAAAGGTCCTCCTCCATCAACCGAAATTTATCAACATCCAAATGCCGGATGAGATAAAGGACACCTAAGACTTAATGTAAAAGAAAGTAATTACTGGTGCAAATATTTAGAATTTCAGGGACGCTTCTACAGCGATTCCTTGAAGATTCAATCGAACAAAGGGTAATAAGTATTAGACTTGTCTCATTGAAACTCATATATTCAATATGACAAGTTCCATATGCTAACTGTTTTCGCAGGTACGGACCTTACCTCCCCGTGGGGCTGTCACAATACTATAATCTTATAGATACTTACTATCCCGTTCCGGTACCAAGTCACTTCCGCCTTTTCCTAGGTTTCGAATTTTTCTAGGCTTCAGACTAGGCAACAGGCTAATGCCTTCAAGTAAGGCTATTTGGGCTTATCAGAGCTCCCAGAATATTTACAAGATAGCGGAAACAGTAGTGCAATAACTGAGAACCCAAGGGATGAGCCTAGTAATCTCCCAGACGACTGGCTCATCTGAACTATAAACGTCAAGGAATGTCTCAAGGCAACCATAAGTGATAATTTCTAGAATTCCTAGGATTCCAAATCACAAGGAATCCCTACACACTCAGACACCACGGTTTCAGTGTTTAGTAAATAATGGGACCTCAAATCACATAACTTTCGATCCCACTGGGAAAAAAAAAAAAGGAAATAGCAAGGCTGCGAGACAGTTCCTCAAGGCAGACAAGCATCCCAGAGGAACCAGAAAGAGTTCTAGGTTCACTCCAATTTGCATCAGTAACAGGGACTCTACTAAAGGCCAACAGAAGACTATATTCCGGGTTTGGTGGAGTAGAGCGACAGGGAATTGCGAAACAGAGTTCCCACATCCCGCACAATTTACAGAAGTCAAGAATCTGACAAAATTATCACCGGTATGATTCCCTCCGCCAAGTTTAGTGGTCCATATGGATGCTTCACTAAGCGTTTTGGGAGACTACCCCCAATATGGAAACGCTCAGGACACTCGGTTCCTAATGCCCTGCTAGCTTCATAACAGTGTTTGGAAGCCATGACAGTATTCTATTCTTAGTAACTCTCCTTAGAGAGCAGCTTTCAGCCAAGCCACATATCGGGTCATGATAACAATTTTTTCATTGACAACAAGAAACAGTGGCATCTGTCAGCAACTCACTTGGCAGGAGCAAGAACCTAGTGGCAGATGCACTGTCAAGGACAACTCCCCTACAGTCGGAATAGTCCTTAGACAACAGGTCATTTAGATGGATCAGCCAACAGAATCCAGATCTCCTAGTAGAATTATTGCCACAGAATCCAACCACAAATTACAATATTTCATGTGCCCTCAATCTGGACCCCATGGCCCAGGCCACGGATACCAGATAGGTTGGAACATCTGGCAGAGGATTTAATTTTTCCCTCCAATACAGAGGATTTAATTTTTCCCTCCAATAAATCTACTAAGGTAAGTTCTAGGCTAACTCCCATCCTTCTAAGGACAGATTGGACTGTTAACCCCAACGAACTCAAGAGCAATTGTGACCTGTAACTAGGGGAATTGGACGGACCCCCAACCCCAGACTGGCACGATTAGTATAACACGGCGGACGCTTCATCAAGGATTCGGAGGGTCCTGACTTCATGGAATTCATGAATTTCACGGCACAAGAAGATGCCAATATGGATTCTATTAACACCTTGTTCTTAGAACATCAGACAACTGGAAGTCCTACGGCGGGAGGTCCACAACCATGCGGAAACGTTTCAGCAATTGTCACAAGATTTGACAGTCCTGACTAATCTCTCCCCTAGTTCCTACGACTACCTTTTCTAAGCAAAAACAAGCTAGCCTTTTTTACCTAAAAAGACCCAATAGCTAGCTAGAACAAAATCATATTGATTTTCTTCCATCCAGAGAAGTTCTAGTATTTCCAGATCGAATTCTTGGCTAAAAATAAGGATCCTCAGAGTAGGTGGGGCCCCTAGAAGATTGCCCCACTTCCACATGATCTATCCTATGTCCAGTGTCAGAACTTGAGATCAAATTTAGACAGAACTTCAAATAAAACTTCAGGTCCTTTATTCATTCGACAGATGGTGGAACAGTCTCATTTAAGTGATTAAAATAACAATTCTATAATTTTAGATAGGCTAACCGGAATCAATTCCACATGTACATGATGTCCGAGCAGTAGCTCCCTTAATAAGTCACTTCCACCACATGAACTGGGATGACCTTAAAGAAGTATATAAGATGGAATTCAAGTACCCTTAAATAATTCAGCAGTGGCAGTAGGGGAATATTGTTTCCCCTAACACAGCCTAGTCATGTTGACATACCTAGTCATAAAGACCTTGTCCTTCTTTAGCTCCTTTTCTCTCCTAACCGCCTCGCTTAGTCTCTAGCCTTCATCTCGGGGGTTTTCACTTGGATTGTATAATTGAACCATTCTTGTACCGGTTATAATTAACCCTCTTACGCCGATTGGACGTATTAAACGTCGAGTCAAAATGTCTCCCGTATGCCGATTGGACGTATCATACGTCGGCTCAAAAAAGTTTTTTTAAAAATTCGCGGAAAAATACTTATAGGCCTACCAGCCGAAAACTTTTGTATCACGCGCCTTGGGGGATGCTGGGAGTTCACGGATCAAGGCATTGTTTTGTTTACAATCGCTACGCAGGCGCGCAAGCGCGAATTTCTTTCTTATCGCACTAAAAAGTATCAGTGACACATCTCGGAAATTATTTCGTCACTTTGACATAATTTTTGCACCATTTTAAATTATCCTTTACATGAAGTATTATATATGAAAATGTGTGCAATTTCATGTAAAATACAACAAAAAAATACTCATGCTTGTAGCTTTTATCAATTTTGAAATATTTTCATATAAATAACAATAAGTGCAAAAATTTCAACCTTCGGTCAACTTTGACTCTACAGAAATTGGTCGAGAAACACAATTGTAAGCTAAAATTCTTATATTATAGTAATATTCAATCATTTGCCTTCATTTTGCAACAAATTGGACGTCTCTAGCACAATATTTCGATTTACGGTGAATTTATGAAAAAACTTTTTCCTTACGTTCGTGCCGAAATAACCTCTTCCGATAAATTTTTTCGCGCGATTGTCCTCATGTTTGCACCCTTTTCTTTTAAATTTGCCGTTACATAAAGTTTTATATATGGAAATGTGCACAATTTCATGCACAATACAACAAAAAACAACCCATGGTTGTAGCTTTGATCAGTTTTGAAATATTTTCATATTAAATAACCGTTAAGTGCAAAAATTTTCAACTTTCGGTCAAAACTTTGACTCTACCGAAATGGTCGTCGAAAAACGCAATTGTAAGCTAAAACTCTTATATTCTAGTAATATTCAATCATTTACCTTCATTTTGCAACAACTTGGAAGTCTCTAGCACAATATTTCGATTTATGGTGAATTTATGAAAAAAAAAATGAAAAAAAAACATTACATTCGCGCGGTAACTCTTCCAAAAAAATCAGAATTTTTTTGTGCGATTGTCGAAATGTTTGCACCATTTAAAATTAGCTGTTACTAAAGTTTTATATATGAAAATGTGCGCAATTTCATGTAGAATACAACTAAAAATGATTGAAGGTTGTAGCTTTTCTCTTTTTTCGAAATATTTGCATATAAATCACGATAAATAGAAAAAAAACCACGTTCGGTCAAATTTGACTCTACCGAAATGGTTGAAAAACGCAATTGTAAGCTAAAACTCTTACGGCCTAGTAATATTCCGTAATTTTTCTTCATTTTGAAACAAATTTGAAGTCTCTAAAACAATATTGTGATTTATGGTGAATTTTTGAAAAATGATATTGTTAAGATACAATAAAGTTTGTTCATACTTACCTGGCAGATATATATATAGCTGTATTCTCTGAAGTCCGACAGAATTTCTAAACTTACGACACACGTAGTGGGAGTTAGGGTGGTTAGTACCCATTCCCGCCGCTGGCAGGCGGGTATCAGGAACCATTCCCATTTTCTATCAGATTTCTATCTCCACTGTCTCCTGAGGGGAGGTGGGTGGGTACTAAAAATATATATATCTGCCAGGTAAGTATGAACAAACTTTATTGTATCTTAACAATATCATTTTGTTCATGAAACTTACCTGTCAGATATATATAGCTGAATCCCACCTTTGGCGGTGGGAGAGACAGAAAAAGGATTTTAGGAAACATATAAAGTATATGATTGACATCTTGGTTCCTTACCTGTTAGCATAGCTGACTTTGTGATTACTGTCACCCAAGCCTGCTTCTGCTTCACTAGAGTTACCAACAAGGTAGTGACCTGTAGTTGTGTGCGCTCTAGATGATCTGTCAACGGGGACGGGACCACAATGTGACTAGACCATGACCGATGAACCTTCTGAGGGCAACGAGGCAAAAACCACCACCTAAGTTAGCCTAACAACAAACTCCCATATACCAAAGACTAAAGGAAGGGACGACTGTATCTCGGCAGCCGACCCTACAACCAAAAAAATAAACCAATACCAATACTAAAAACTACCTACCCTTTTCTATGGGAAAGGATGAGTGCTACTCCTGCCCCCAAAAATAGTGTCTGCGGCGACGTATGGTCCGAGAGAGTAACAGTTTTCATAGGTCGTTCTCACCTCCCGTAGGTAGTGCGAGGCGAACACTGAGTTAACTCCTCCAAAAAGTAGCACTTAAAATGTCTTAAGAGCCATGTTTTCTGAAAGGCTATTGAGGTCGAAATAGCCCTTACTTCGTGCGCATTAACTTTTAGTATCTTAAGTCGCTGTCTTTGCAAGAAGAGTGCGCCTCTTTAATGGTGTTTCTTAAAAAGAATGCCAGTGCATTCTTGGACATGGGCATGTTTGGTCTCTTGACCGAACACCATAAGTTCTCCGCAGAACCTCGGCAATCCTTCGTTCTACGAATATACTCTCTAAGAGCCCTAACAGGACCACAGGACTCTTTCTGGCTCTTGACCAATGATCTCTGCCATACCCT
Organism: Macrobrachium nipponense; assembly: GCF_015104395.2. NCBI lineage: Eukaryota > Metazoa > Arthropoda > Malacostraca > Decapoda > Palaemonidae > Macrobrachium > Macrobrachium nipponense. The sequence goes on along the minus strand of NC_087201.1, from coordinate 97,592,835 downwards.
TGATCTCGAATGTTCTAGGACCACGGATTGGAAGGGTTTCGTTTTGGCCAGAAACGACATACCCAAAGAGCAGACTGCATTATGCCCTTTGAAGCCGACGTGTTTGCTGATAGCCTGTATTTCGCTAACTCTCTTCGCCGTCGCCAGAGCGTTAGGAATACAGTTTTCTTCGTCAAATCTCGTAGAGACGAAGAGGAAAGAGGTTCAAAGCGATTTGACATTAAATATTTGAGGACCACATCCAGGTTCCACGAAGGTAGCTTCGGTAGTGGTACCTTGGTCGTCTCGAAAGATCTCAATAGTAATGGATGATCCTTGTTATTAGCGAGGTCAAGACCTCTATGGCGAAAAACTACAGATAGGACGCTTCTGTAGCCTTTAATAGTTGACACTGCCAACTTCAGATCTTGTTTAAGATAAAGCAAGAAGTCGGCGATCTGGCTCACAGAGGTAGTGGTAGAGGAAACTCTTTTCTCTTACACCAACTTCTAAAGGCTGCCCACTTCGATTGGTAAACCGCGATTGATGATGGTCTCCTCGCGGTGGCGATAGCTTTAGCCACTGATTTCGAAAAACCTCTCGCTCTGGACAACTTCTGGATAGTCTGAACGCAGTCCAGACTCAGAGCGGAGAGGTTTTTGTTGTACCTCTCGAAGTGGGGCTGTTTGAGTAGATCTCTCCTTAACGGAAGAGATCTCGGATAATCCACTAGGTAAGAACATCACCTCTGTGAACCAGATCGCTGCGGGCCAAAAGGGGGCGATTAAAGTCAACCTCGTCCCCATCCGATGCTGCGAATTTTCTCATCACCTCCCCCAGGATCTTGAAGGGGGGAAAAGCGTAGAGATCCAGGCCCGTCCAATCCCATAGAAGGGCGTACTCTACTGCTACTGCTCCCGGATCGAGAACCGGGGAGCAATACAGAGGAAGTCTCGCCGTCCTTGACGTTGCAAAGATGTCCACTAAGGGGCATCCCCAAAGACCCCACAGTTCCTGGCATACTTCTTGATTGAGAGTCCACTCTGTCGGCAATAACTGTCCTTGTCGACTGAGGAGATCTGCCCGGACGTTCTCGACTCCGGCAATGAATCTTGTCAATATTGTGACTTCTCTCTCCTTTGCCCAAAGTAGGATCTCTTTCGCTAGAGTAAACAGGGAGCGAGAGGTGTTTCCTCCTTGTTCTCAAGTATGCCAGGGCTGTGGTGTTGTCCGAGTTGACTTGAACTACACGACGGGAGAACTTTGTTCTGGAAGAACTGGAGCGCCTTAATTGAACCGCTGCCAGCTCTTGAAGTTGATATGCCAGGTTACCTGTTCCCCTCTCCAGGTACCTGGACACTTCCTCCCCCCTAGAGTTGCTCCCCACCCCGTGGATGACGCGTCGGAGAACAACACTAGGTCGGGGTTCTGAAGCTTGAGGGATATGCCCTCTGACAGCTTCCACGGATCGAGCCACCATCTTAGATGGTTCTTCACCTCTTCCGAGATGCTTAACTTCATGTCGAAGTTTGTTCCTTTTCTGTCCAGCTGTCCGACAGAAAGAACTGAAGAGGTCGGAGGTGTAGCCTCCCCAGGGAAACAAACTTCTCCAGCGAGGAAATGGTCCCCAGCAGACTCATCCATTCCCTCACCGAGCATGAATCCTTCCCTAGAAAGGCCGACACTTTTTCTATGCTTGTTGCTGACGTTCCTGGGACGGAAAAGCCCGAAAAGCCACTGAATCCATCTGAATCCCCAGATACACGATGGACTGTGTTGGGGTCAGATGTGACTTTTCGAAGTTCACCAGAAGTCCCAGGGACGCAGCTAAAGACAGAGTTGTTTGCAAGTCCTTCAGGCACCAGTCTGCGAGGAGGCTCGTATGAGCCAGTTGTCCAGATAGAGCGAGATTCTGATGTTGGAAAGATGGAGCCACCTCGCCACGTTCTTCATTAAGATGGTGAAGATAAAAGGGGCCGTACTCAGTCCGAAACAAAGAGCCCTGAATTGAAATAGACCTTCCCTTTCAGTACGAACCGAAGGTACTTCATCGATTGGGGGATGTATCGGGACGTGAAAGTAGGCGTCCTGGAGGTCGAGTGCATACCATCCAATCTCCGGGTCTTAAGGCCCCCAGAAGCTGACTGAGGTGTCTCCATCTTGAACCTCTGCTTCTCTATAAGAGGTTTAGACGACTTACATCCAAGACGGGCCGCCACCCTCCCGATTGTTTCGGTACAAGACACAATCTGTTGTAAAATCCTGGCGTTGCCAGGTCTAAAAACCTGTTCCACTGCTCGTTTCTCGAGCATCTGCTCGAGCAGGTCGAAAAGTATCTTTCGCTTTGTTAGAGGATACGATGGGGACAAGTCCCTGGGAGTGGAAGTCAACGGGGGCGGCTTTATGAAAGGGATCTTGTAACCCTTCTCTATGACGTCGAGAGACCAGGTGTCTGCCTCTCTTACTCTCCAGGCTTCTGCAAACAACTGCAGCCTGGCTCCTACCGGTGACTGAAGGCACGATCTCTCACTTCTTGCCCCTAGACTTGGAAGGGGCTCTACCTCTAGGAAGGCTTCTTCCTCAGAGAGACGATCTAGCGGAAGTCCCTCAACGAAAGGGCTTCTGCTTTCTAAACGGTGGGCTCCTTGACGACGTTGAAGGGCCAGCCGGACGTCTCGAAGACTGAGCCAACAGGTCTTGTGTGGCTTTCTCTTGCAGACTAAACTGCCAGATCCTTCACCATAGCTTGGGGGAAGAGATGACTCGAGAAGGGAGCATACAAAAGTTCTGTCCTCTGTGCTTAGGGAGAACAGACTTAGCCGCAAAGTTGCAATAAAGCGACCTTTCTTAAGAACCCCTGCTGCAAAAAAATGAGGCGGGCTAAAACTCCACTCTGAGCCATCCCTGACGGCCTTGTCCATGCATGACAATACACTTGGACCAGCTCCCCCAAGCTGATCGAGTCTGGCTTACGAGATTGGTTGTCTAAGGCTCCAAGACACCAGTCTAAGAAGTTGAATACCTCTAAGGACCTAAACAGTCCCTTCAAAAGATGGTCCAGTTCGGAAGTAGTCCATGATACTTTAGCTGAGGCTAAAAGGGCCCTCCTTGAGGCATCAACCACGCTGGCGAAATCACCTTGAGCAGACGTAGGAACCTTCAATCCTAATTCCTCGCCTGTCTCATACCACATCCCTGCCTTACCGCTAAGTCTAGACGGAGGCAGGGCGAAAGTAGTCCTTCCTTTTGCTTTCCTAGACTCCATCCAGGCGTTAACCTTCCGGAAAGCTCTTCTAGTAGATAATGACGTCTTCATCTTCACAAAACCTGGAGACTTGCTTGTCTTCGACGACGAAAACTGAGAAGGAGGAGAAGGAGGAGCAGCAGGCTGGAAAGTATCGCCAAACGAATCACGAAGTAGTCGTGCCAAAACTGATAATCTGACGACGCAGACGTAGCAGGTTGTTCTTCATCAACATCCTCAGAAGAACCGCTAAGTTCTCCTTCTTCCCTACCCGAGTGCAAATCCGAAGGAAGAGGCAGAAGTCCTTTATGCTCCAAGTCTCCTATCCGAACGATGAAGAGAAGACGAGGGTAACGGATCCTTAACAGTCACAGGATCAGGAATCACCTTTAGAGGCGAACGTGCCAAAGCCTCGGGAACAACATCCGAGTGACAGCGAACTTCCACATTCGCGTCCACAGAGCTCTTACTAGAACGTCTACGAGCGTCCATCTGAGCGTCCAACATAGCGTTCTCTCGAGCGTCCAAATCAGCGTCCGACCGAGCGTCCAGCGAAGCGTCCAACGGAGCGTCCATCAAAGAGACTCTTCTAACGTCCCGCGAAGCGTCCTTACGAACGTCCCGCGAAGAAACTTGATCAACTGCCCGACTAGCGTATCGTTGAGCGTCAACACTGTCATGTCGAAGAGGGCCGAACGCATAGAAGTCCGTCCGACAGCTACAAAATCGTCGTCAGCAGAAGCGTCGAAGTCGGAACGCCAGAGCGTCCTCTCTACGGGAAGAGAGAGGAGCATGCAGAGAACTCTCTCTAACCTGGCGTCTAACGTCACCTCTAGACGAGCCCTGGGGAGCAAAACGAAGTCTAGAGGGCGAAAAATCAGAAGACGGGGACGAAAGAGAAGCCGTTGGAGAAGACTGCCTAGTTCTCTTGATAGGCAGTCTATCGTCTTTCCTTCGACGAGGTACCGTCTCCTTCTGCTTTAGTAAAGCGTCCAGTTGCCGTTGCATCGCAATGATGATCTCCGTCTGAGATGTCTCCTTACGCGGAGACGAGCTGCGCTTGTGAGAAGGAGAGGGGCGAGGGGACGCCTTCTTCCTTCTCCCAGGAACAGCCTTGGCTCTAGAGCGACTGGGGCGAGCTCGCGGGCGTCATCGTCGGATGACGTCCTAGACTTCTTCTGGGGCGGAAAAGCTACGCTTTCCGGAGAAGAATGCCACTCAGACAAAGCTGACGTGAAGCGTCAAGCTCTTGAAGAGTCCTCTTCAAAGGTCGCGAATCCGAACGAGATTCCCACCCCTTGCGAGGACGCGTCGGAAAGACGAGAAACAATCCTTCAGGATACGTGCTCGAGCACGCTCCTTAGCAGCCTGGGAAGCGTCCACAGGAACTGCTGAAGGGACGCCAGATCGGTGGGGGTTCCCCGTAACCCTCCTTCGGCCTTCGACATGCCCTCTCCCTGAGTCCTGGGAGTCCGGCAGAGGTCCCAGCCTAGAGGCGCTATAGGGCCGATCTGACGCCCCCTCCATTCACTAGGGGCACTATCACTGCACTTATTTTGCCTGTTTTCAAGGGCAAGCACTTTAGATTCAAGCGTCTTCAATGAATTCCAAGGATAAGCGAAAGGGCATTACCCTCCGCAGACACCACTTTGAGGGCCCGAAGGCAACACTACGGGGTTAGGAGACACAAAATCTAAAGGAGGGTTAGAAGGGATACATTAATACCCTGTCTGCTACCCGACTTACTCCTGGAGAAAGACCTCCTAATCCTATCACGTTCTAACTTATTTACGTAGGATTCATACGTCTTCCATTGTAAAATCATCCAAGCTTTCACACTCATTACGCGCAAATCATATTTACACTCTTGCCCCCTACACCCTTTACCACAATGTGTGAGGATCAACCAAGGCTTTAGGAAGCCTAACCTTGCATTCTACTTCGAACACACCCTGGCGCTACCCGAACTACATCCAGACATATTAAGGAAAAAAATCTAAGCCAAATTCAAAAACAGTCCAAGTCACGTATGCCAAGCTATCGATCCAATCAAAAAACCAAAAAGTCAAGAGGATACTCAAGCAATGAAAAGTTTTCCAAAATTCTGAGGCGGAGGTGTGTAAACAGATGTTTACGACACCGGCGACAGAAGAAATCTGATAGAAAATGGAATGGTTCCTGATTTACCCGACTCCAGCGGCGGAGTAAAAATGGTACTAACCACCCCCTAAACAACTCCCACTACGTGTGTCGTAAGTTTTTAGAAAATTCTGTCGGACTTCAGAGAATACAGCTATATATATATCTGACAGGTAAGTTTCATGAACAAAATATATTTACCTTCACTCCCGCGCGCCAATCGCGGCCCGCAAGTCTCCGAAATACGTACATCGCATTATCCTAATATTTGCTCCTTTTCATATTAGCTTTTTATAGAGTTTCATATATCAAAATTTGTGCGCAATTTCATGAAGAATACAATACAAAATAATTGAAGGTTGTAGCTTTTTCCATCTTCGAAATATGTGCATATAAAAAAAAAATTATATATATTAAAATTTCGACATTCGGTCAAATTTAACTCGTCCGAAATGGTCGAAATCTGCAATTCTAATCTAAAACTCTTACAGTATCGTAATATTCAATCATTTGTCTTAATTTGAAACAAATTGGAAGTCTCTAGAAACATTATTTAGAATTACGGTGAATTTATGAAAATAATATTTTTTTTACGTCCGTGCGTTACGAATTCGTACATCATTTTGTGATAATATTTTTCCGGTGTTGACTTTTATTTTTTTTGTTTTACTTATGTAATTATATATCAAAAGGATTGCAATTAGTGTACAATACAACGAAAAAAAAAAAGTAACTCGTTAGCTTTGACCGTTTTTTGCCACAGCGTGATTTGAATACAATTATCTATGAATTTTTTTTTTTTCATTACCATATATCGCATTATTTACATATGATAATGATATTATTTTTCATTTCTGATGATTGCATACTAAACTTCAGGCAATGGAAAAAAAATGAGCCAAAAAACAAGGGATTTTGACGTAGGAAAAATCTATTTCTAGGCGAGGAAGCCGTGTCGCCCAGTGAAATGTGTCCTCTTTAGCACTATTTCTAGTAAAATATGCTATGATACCAGAGAACTGCTAAATTGGACATGTCAGAAGTCTCTGACTCGCTCACCTAAATAAAAAGGTGTCGGTATAGAACTGGGGCGAGTGTTAAACACTACCACAGTAACCCCTCCAATTAGCCTTTTCCTCATCAAAAGACCCTGAAAACGGGGAGCCGACCTATAGGTCACACCCAGCTACCCTGTTGAAGGGGACTGCGGCGTCATACTTATCGATAGCAAAGAAGCTTGGTGCACAGCAAGGGGGGGGGAAAAAGGAAAAAAAGGGGGGGATTTCACTGGGCGACACGGCTTCCTCGCCCTCAGAAATAGATTTTTCCTACGTCAAAATCCCTTTTTCTGGGCTCAGCCGTGTCGCTCCGTGAAATTGTACCAGAGAAACACCAAGCTATACTATCCTGAAAGGAAAAATCATAATGAAATCAAAGGAAATAATAAAATAGTTTAGAATTGGAAAAAATACAATTTATTTACAAAATATACTATATAGCCAAACCATGTGGCAACATTTGCAACAAGTCACAAACATAATAAAATAATTACAGATAATTTGTATGTACGTAAAACTATACATGATTATACACTTATTCTAATAGCTAAGGCATTTGCTGAGGTAGGTAAAATGCTAATGAGGCTGGCATATTGAACAGATTCATATGACACAAGGACGGTACTATAATGATGTAGCAGTGGGAGACACTGGCCTCCCTGCAGCTATTGCATGATATTTAAGATCCTCTAAAGACTTAAGGTAGTGCTTTTTGAAAACAAGGGTGACTTCCAACCAGATACTTCTTCAGATCATCAAAATCCATATATTTGAAGAAGTTAACAGAAGTTGCTATTGCCCGAATGTCATGCACCTTGGGGAATGACCCTGGGCTGGCTTTCTTGATAAAATAAAATATGCTGCCTAATGCCTTTTAGAGATAGTGTACCACCATCTTTTCTAATGAAAAGGGGGCCTTCGGAATAGGTAGACGTCCTAGATAAATAGTCCTTAAGAGTTTTAACAGGACATAACGATGGATCCTGCGGAAGCGGGACAATCTTCCATGGAGACCACCTCATCAAGGGATCTTCATTCTTAGCTAGAAATTGCTTATTTGGCGAAAGCAACACGTCCCCCGAGGAAAGGAACTCAATATGCGCTTCATCTCTAGATAAAGATGACAGCTCTGATATTCTGGCACCTGAAGCTAGACTCAATAAGAACAGAGTTTTACGCAAAATGGTTTGGTAATCACATTTGAAGTTGTCTGTTTCCGAGGCTAACCTAAGAACAACATCATAAGAAACCATGACACTGACGACGGTCTGTGAACGGGCCGTAGACGTGCACATGCCCTTGGGATATAGGTGAAATAAGACTCGGTTAGATTGATACCAAACCCGAGAAGAAAAATCTTTTTCAGAGCTGACTTAGTGGTTGTAATTGTTGCAGCTGCCAAGCCTTGTTTCAAACAAAGACCTGAAGAAGGTTATGGCCACGTTCAATGTCATTACTTTGATATTTGATTCTCTGAGGAACGAAGACAATTTCTTAACTGCTGAGTCATACTGGTGAAGCGTAGACTCTCCTCTTGTCTGACTCCAAGAACAACATGTTCTGTGGATCAATGTCGCCCTACTCTCTTACCTGCAAACTTCATGAAATCCATAAAGTTAGGGTTTTGGGTGAAGACCTGAGGAATCGAACACAGTCCTCGTTTGAACTTGTTGCGATAGTCTCAAGTCCGGGAGAGGGTGAGGGCGAAGACCTAGTTCCAGGAGAAGGGGAAACCAGTTGCTCTTGGGCCAGTGAGGGGCTATGAGAGCCACCTGGCCTCCGAAGGATCTCAACTTGTGCAGCACCTTCAGGAGAAGGTTCACTGGAGGGAATAAATAGATTTTCGACCACTGGTTTTAATCTATGCTCAGGGCGTCCGTAGCGTATGCCAGAGGGTCCAGATTGGGGGCTACATAACAAGGCAGCTTGTGGTTTGCCTCTGTGTCAAACAGATCTACTTCTAGACCTGGTACTCTTTGGCAAACCCTCTCGAAGGATTCTTGGTCCAGTGACCATTCTGATTCCAGAGGGACCGACCGAGACAGGGCGTCTGCCACTACATTGTGGACTCCTGCCATTGGTGAGTAGCCGACAGATGCCAGGTGTTCTTGGCTGCTAGAGAAAAGATTGCTATCATCACGTGGTTCACATGACTTGACTTTGAACCACCTCTGTTTATACAGTGTACTACTACTGCACTGTCGAGGACCAACCTGATATGAGTCTTCTTTGGAGGACGGAGCTTTTTTAAAGTCAGAAACACTGCCATAGCTTCTAGAATGTTGATGTGAAGTGTTTGGAAGTGAGGTGACCAAGTTCCCTGAACCTTCTCGTGCTGTGAATAACCTCCCCAACCTGTCAGCGATGCGTCCGTATGCACGACTAGGGACGGGGGAGGAAATTGCAACGGTAACTCCTTGGCTAGGTTGGCTGTCTTTGTCCATGGGCGCAGGCGTTTTCTGAGAATCAGAGGTATCCGGGCGGAACTTGTCCCGACACTTGGCATTTGCCTTCGAACGCCAAACTCGATTGATGTCCTTGAGCTTGGCTTCAAAACTAAGCGCGCTGTGATTTTTTGAACAAATTATTTTTTCCGGTTCCGCGCTCACTCCAAACCGGCGCCGGCATACAGGAGAGGTTTTGATTTTTAGGGCTTCAGCGTAAGAGGGTTAACTACTAATCATATACATGTAAAAAATATAGTATTACTTGTTGACATAGTAATCATACAGGCCTTACCAATAATTATTGCGGTAATAGTATATACTTACTGTAGTAAGAACCTAGACTTTAGATATTGTTAAAATCTGTTTAGATTTAAGCAATTTATTATATAGGGTAGAATCATCTTAAGAGTTAGTTTCTCCCTTCCAGTAGTCGTATAGAGAGTATATCCAAGCTTGTGGGAACAATTCTCTGTTACACTTTCACGGAGCGACACAGGTTTAGCCCAGAAAAGGGATTTTGACAAAGGAAAAATCTATTTCTGGGCAAATGACCTGTGTCGCCCAGTGAACCCACCCCTTCCTTCCCCTCACCCTATAGCCCCAAGCTTGGGTGCTATTTTCAAGAATGGCTATCGAGGCGCTAGTAGTAGCGGTAGTGGGCGGTAGATGGCGCTGGTATGGCGCCTAGTTTGAAGGGGAAATTGACAAAGGAAGAGACTAAATGGCAGAAGACCTCTGGTAGTGGTTTCACTCGCCCCAGATACCATACCGATACCTTAAATAAAGGTGAGCGAGCCAGAATATTCTGGCTTTACCATATAGCTTTTTTCTCTGGTATATTTAGCAATATTTATACCTAGAAATAGTGCTAAAGGAACTTATTTCACTAAGCGACACAGGTCATTCGCCCAGAAATAGATTTTTCCTTTGTCAAAAAACCTTTTTAAATCCCTTTGTATATTTCATAAGTAACCAACCTGAGGTCTTTACGTAAGGGGATTTTCACAAGCGCTTAGCTGGAGTCCGGTTAAAAATACCACAAGGTTTTAGTGGCAACAGGAGATAAACAATGGGGAAAGAGGTAGGCAGAGCCCAACCTGGATTCACCCCCTAGATGACGCTTCAGTTCTCTTGTTAACTGTAATTGTTATCTTGCAAGACAAGCACTGTCCCTTTCTTGTTAAGAAGCCAGTTTTTTATGCACTTTCTGTGCATTTTACACCTCGGTGTTCTCGTTCATTTTCTTTTTTGTTTGTGATTCTAAGTTATATTGTGCTATCCGTGTGTATTTGCATGTAGAAATGCAAACCCCTGAATCATCTAAGCAATCCATGCTTCACAGAGGGTGCCTTGGTGTAAAAAAATAATCCATGCTTTCGTTTCTTAGCTGCCTTGGATACCGACCCCCATACCACTTGTAGCAGATGTAGGTCTAATGATTGTAAAGTTAGTAACCCCTGTTCCGAGTGTTGTAATTGGTCTCCTGAGCAATGGAAGGGAGGAGGCAAGCCCCCTCCCCAATGAGGGAGGAGAAAGCTCCCCTAGTACAGTTGACCCCCCATATTTGCTGGGGATAGGTACCACAACCTTTCATGAATACCCCAAATCTGCAATATATTGGAACCCCTTCTCAAAATATGCTTATAAATGCCTATTTTAATAGTTCCCACACTAAATAATAAATGCGTATGGTGCCTTAAACAAAAGAGAGAGAGAGAGAGAGAGGGAGAGATGTTTACGTCAACAAGTTGCTTTGCAGTTTTGTGGGATTTTAATTATTTTATCATTTTTATTGATATTTTGTTGTTTACATTAATATTAATATTTGAAAATTAGTATTCTTGAGTCAATATTGCTCTACAAAAAATCCTCGAATTACCAAATTTTCCAAGATTTATTGAAAAATATGTTCCACAGAAAAGTCCACAAATAACTGAATCCGCCAATGCTGAACTGTGAATGGGGGGAGGGGGTTCCACTGTATTGTCTTTTCAGAAGATGGATGCGAAGAAGCTTTCTGAGTGTTAAGCCTAACAGGGATACCCTCCTTTGGGGGCCTACTGTCTCACTTCATGTCTTCCCATATCCAAGTGTCTACTGCCATGACAGTTCCCAGAGCTACGGTGTCTGTGTTGTCTTCACACGTTTCCATGGCTGCTCATCCCTTGGCCTATGCTGTTCCTGCATCAGCCATACCACTCCCATTGGTTTCGGTTCCTGGTCTTTCTACGTCTGCTTCTTCTGACTTCCTTGTTCAAGCCTTGAATAGTCAAAGGCACTCTTCTGAAGAAGTTCAGCTGCTCTGAGCTGTTACGAGTTAAGTGCAAGAAGGAGATTAATTATGCCACAACACATTCAGTTACTGTTGGCAAACAGCATAATTTAAAATAAACATGAGGATTCTACAAAAAGTAACTATAAGAAAAGAATGCATGTAAGAAAAGGAAAGAGAGATTAAATAACTTTTCACAAGAAAGTCGTTTAAACAAAGAATCGAAGGCACACAAAGGCTGAACGCAGCACCTGTGTCTTTATTATGAAGCCGAGTTACTTTTAATGGTGCTAAAAATCATAAAAAGTGTCACTCTACGTATAGGTATTTCATCTTAACAAAAAGAAGTGATTTGGGCAAGAAAGAAAAGGGTGAATAATTATCCAATCCCAGCTAGTAAGTCAGTCTCTTACCCAATAATCCACCACCATCCCTTCCCTCTCCTCTCTCTCATCTCACTCGGTGCACCAACACAGCTCAAGTAAGACATTTTTTATTACTGTTTTGCATTTGATTGTTTTCATGGTTTATCATTATGTATACTGATTTACAGGCAGTCCCCAGATACTGGTGGACTCGGTAATGGCGATCAGGTTTATGGTGCTTGTTTAGCGCCACAAAATCGGCAATTATGGCGCCATAATGCACCGAGTTCAGGTTATGGACCCCTTAAGGTGCCAATAATAGTTATGGTCCCATAAACATCCATAAAGGAGGTGCCATTAACCAGTTATCAGTGCCATAAATCACCAAGTTTCGGTTAATGGCAGTTTTCGCTTATCAGCCCCATGGTTATCATTAAACCATACCGTCTCACTCAGTGCACCGAACTTTGGTGCAATTAAGACTATTTTTATTGTTACTGTATTGCATTTGATAGTTTTTATATTTTATCATTGTTAAATTTAATTGTGAAGATCCCTTTTATTTGTTTCATGTAAATTGTTACCGCTTTTATTTACATAAATTAATATTTTAACTCTTCTTCTTCTTCTCTCCTCAACAATATCAATGCTCTCTCGTTCAATCTCAAGTCAGCTGCGTGTGACGTCACTGTGGTGATGTATGATTTTGAATATGGTTATAACTCTATATATTGTAAAGGAAACGTGTTAATACAGTTTTTCTTGTACGACATGGTAGGCTGTCGAATACAAGTAAAAACAAGATAGTCAGTTAGTTTGAAGTACAAGTATTTGTTAACAAATAATGCCAAATTTTCTCAAATTTCGTTCAAAAAACAAGATGTTCGACATAAGAAATATTCAACAAATGGGGTACCACTGTAAATACCTGGAAACTGTTCAAGAAAGGAAGATTACAAAATAAAAAAATTTCAATCTGAAAAATATTATGAAAAAAAAGTATTGTCACTGGGGACTTCAACTGCTCAGTTAACTGTGAAATAGGGATTGCAAATGCAGCGGACCATGTAATCTTCCTGTCACTTGCACTTGCTAAGCAGCATCCCTTACCAGCCTGCCATATACTTACAGGATGCTCAATACCATCAACTTATGTTTGTCTTGCCCAGTAGATTTCATGAAATATTTTTGCATACTCCACTTAGCCTGGTAAATTAAGCATTGCACATTATGGGCATAACAAAGTAACTTCAAGTCAGTAAACTCAAAATTCCAGTGTACTTTCCTCGGTAAGAAAATTGAAGAAAACATTTTCATCAACTGCATCATACATGATCTTATCTAGAATGGTGAAATGAATATATTCCTACCTTCAAACTAGATATTAAGTCCTTTGTAGAATGAGAGGTAAATTTTTTATGTGGAGTATACAACAATATGAT
>NC_087201.1:97539954-97579389 GCF_015104395.2 Macrobrachium nipponense | reverse complement strand
ATCATATTGTTGTATACCTCCACATAATTACCTCTCATTCTACAAAGGACTTAATATCTAGTTTGAAGGTAGGAATATATTCATTTCACCATTCTAGATAAGATCATGTATGATGCAGTTGATGAAAATGTTTTCTTCAATTTTCTTACTGAGGAAAGTACACTGGAATTTTGAGTTTACTGACTTGAATTACTTTGTTATGCCCATAATGTGCAATGCTTAATTTACCAGGCTAAGTGGAGTATGCAAAAATATTTCATGAAATCTACTGGGCAAGACAAACATAAGTTGATGGTATTGAGCATCCTGTAAGTATATGGCAGGCTGGTAAGGGATGCTGCTTAGCAAGTGCAAGTGACAGGAAGATTACATGGTCTGCATTTGCAATCCCTATTTCACAGTTAACTGAGCAGTTGAAGTCCCCAGTGACAATACTTTTTCATAATATTTTTCAGATTGAAATTTTTTTATTTTGTAATCTTCCTTTCTTGAACAGTTTTCCAGGTATTTACAGTGGTACCCATTTGTTGAATATTTTTGAACGAAATTTGAGAAAATTTGGCATTATTTGTTAACAAATACTTGTACTTCAAACTAACTGACTATCTTGTTTTTACTTGTATTCGACAGCCTACCATGTCGTACAAGAAAAACTGTATTAACACGTTTCCTTTACAATATATAGAGTTATAACCATATTCAAAATCATACATCACCACAGTGACGTCACACGCAGCTGACTTGAGATTGAACGAGAGAGCATTGATATTGTTGAGGAGAGAAGAAGAAGAAGGAGTTAAAATATTAATTTATGTAAATAAAAGCGGTAACAATTTACATGAAACAAATAAAAGGGATCTTCACAATTAAATTTAACAATGATAAAATATAAAAACTATCAAATGCAATACAGTAACAATAAAAATAGTCTTAATTGCACCAAAGTTCGGTGCACTGAGTGAGACGGTATGGTTTAATGATAACCATGGGGCTGATAAGCGAAAACTGCCATTAACCGAAACTTGGTGATTTATGGCACTGATAACTGGTTAATGGCACCTCCTTTATGTATGTTATGGGACCATAACTATTATTGGCACCTTAAGGGGTCCATAACCTGAACTCGGTGCATTATGGCGCCATAATTGCCGATTTTGTGGCGCTAAACAAGCACCATAAACCTGATCGCCATTAACCGAGTCCACCAGTATCTGGGGACTGCCTGTAAATCAGTATACATAATGATAAACCATGAAAACAATCAAATGCAAAACAGTAATAAAAAATGTCTTACTTGAGCCTGTGTTTGGTGCACCGAGTGAGACGAGAGAGAGGAGAGGGAAGGGATGGTGGTGGATTATTGGGTAAGAGACTGACTTACTAGCTGGGATTGGATAATTATTCACCCTTTTCTTTCTTGCCCAAATCACTTCTTTTTGTTAAGATGAAATACCTATACGTAGAGTGACACTTTTTATGATTTTTAGCACTATTAAAAGTAACTCAGCTTCATAATAAAGACACAGGTGCTGCGTTCAGCCTTTGTGTGCCTTCGATTCTTTGTTTTAAACGACTTTCTTGTGAAAAGTTATTTAATCTCTCTTTCCTTTTCCTTACATGCATTCTTTTCTTACAGTTACTTTTTGTAGAATCCTCATGTTTATTTTAAATTATGCTGTTTGCCAACAGTAACTGAATGTGTTGTGGCATAATTAATCTCCTTCTTGCACTTAACTCGTAACAGCTCAGAGCAGCTGAACTTCTTCAGAAGAGCGCCTTTGACTATTCAAGGCTTGAACAAGGAAGTCAGAAGAAGCAGACGTAGAAAGACCAGGAACCGAAACCAAAGGGAGTGGTATGGCTGATGCAGGAACAGCATAGGCCAAGGGATGAGCAGCCATGGAAACGTGTGAAGACAACACAGACACCGTAGCTCTGGGAACTGTCATGGCAGTAGACAATTGGATATGGGAAGACATGAATTCAGGGTAGGCTCCACTTTGGAGGGGTGCCGATCGTAAAAACGATTTGCCAAAAATACACTAATCAAGACAGGCTATGAATTTATCAGGCATTATTAGCACTATAATAACGCATATTCTCTGTGGAGTTTTTATCATCCTACAGGGAAAATTAATGATTTTAAGAAAAAAAATGATTTTAAGAAAAAAAATGTACTGAAGGTCATTTGGTGATCGGTGAAAAAACTACAGTCTTGAATAGGAATTCGGTCTGGCAGAATGTTGGTATATCCCATTGTTGGAACATGCACATAAATTATTATCAAAATATGACAGTAAATAAGCACGTAACAAAAAAAAAAAGAGAGCAACAACTGAAGCGAAAGCGCAGCCGATAAATATGGAAATCGCAAATATAAAAAAAAAATAGTATAGTATCCCTCTAAATTGGTCAATGTCTTTTCTACGTTTTCTACGAGTAGTTTCATCTCAGAAAACCATTTTAGGGGTATCTAAACAAATTTTTCAAGTTTCTTGTCCTCAGAAAAATAGCTTTTTCGCTTTTTCTCTGGTTTGGTTTTTTCGGGAAGGGGGGATGGGGGGTTTTTCTTTGATTGTCCTACATAATATAATTTTTAGATGTTTTAGGCTATCAAGTGACATAATAACTACAATCTCTCAGAAGGTTTTTGTCCCTAAATCGAGGTTATGAATTTTTATGAATATTTCTTCCTAACTATAGCCTTATTTTTCGGCGGGGCTTTCGCTGAACTTGCCTGAAGTTGTTGCTCTTTTTTTTTTGTTGTTACGTGCTTACTTACTGTTCTATTTTGATAATACATTATGTGCATGTTCTAGGGGGATATACAAACATTCTGTCAGACCGAATTTCTATTCAAGACTGTAGTTTCTCACCGATCATCAAATAACCTTCAAAACTAGGGGCCCTGAATTTCACATTTTTTTCATAAAATCATTTATTTTCCCTGTAGGATGATAAAAACTCCACAGAGAAATATGCGTTATTATAGTGCAAATAATGCCTGATAAATCATTAGCCTGTCTTGATTAGTGTATTTTTGGCAAATTTTTACGATCTCTTACGATCGGCACCCCTCCAAAGTGAGCCTACCCTTCAAAGTGAGACAGTAGGCCCCCAAAGGAGGGTATCCCTGTTAGGCTTAACACTCAGAAAGCTTCTTCGCATCCATCTTCTGAAAAGACAATACAGTGGAACCCCCTACCCCATTCCCCCATTCACAGTTCAGCATTGGCGGATTCAGTTATTTTGGGACTTTCTGTGGAACATATTTTTCAATAAATCTTGGAAAATTTGGTAATTCGAGGATTTTTTGTAGAGCAATATTGACTCAAGAATACTAATTTTCAAATATTAATATTAATGTAAACAACAAAATATCAATAAAAATTATAAAATAATTAAAATCCCACAAAACTGCAAAGCAACTTGTTGACGTAAACATCTCTCTCTCTCTCTCTCTCTCTTGTTTAAGGCACCATACGTATTTATTATTTAGTGTGGGAACTATTAAAATAGGCATTTATAAGCATATTTTGAGAAGGGGTTCCAATATATTGCAGATTTGGGGTATTCATGGAAGGTTGTGGTACCTATCCCCAGCAAATATGGGGGGTCAACTGTACTAGGGGAGCTTTCTCCTCCCTCATTGGGGGAGGGGGCTTGCCTCCTCCCTTCCATTGCTCAGGAGACCAATTACAACACTCGGAACAGGGGTTACTAACTTTACAATCATTAGACCTACATCTGCTACAAGTGGTATGGGGGTCGGTATCCAAGGCAGCTAAGAAACGAAAGCATGGATTATTTTTTTACACCAAGGCACCCTCTCTGAGGCATGGATTGCTTAGATGATTCAGGGGTTTGCATTTCTACATGCAAATACACACGGATAGCACAATATAACTTAGAATCACAAACAAAAAAGAAAATGAACGAGAACACCATGGTGTAAAATGCACAGAAAGTGCATAAAAAACTGGCTTCTTAACAAGAAAGGGACAGTGCTTGTCTTGCAAGATAACAATTACAGTTAACAAGAGAACTGAAGCGTCATCTAGGGGGTGAATCCAGGTTGGGCTCTGCCTACCTCTTTCCCCATTGTTTATCTCCTGTTGCCACTAAAACCTTGTGGTATTTTTAACCGGACTCCAGCTAAGCGCTTGTGAAAATCCCTTACGTAAAGACCTCAGGTTGGTTACTTATGAAATATACAAAGGTGGGATTTAAAAAGGTTTTTTGGGTGACAAAGGAAAAATCTATTTCTGGGCGAATGACCTGTGTCGCTTAGTGAAATAAGTTCCTTTAGCACTATTTCTAGGTATAAATATTGCTAAATATACCAGAGAAAAAAGCTATATGGTAAAGCCAGAATATTCTGGCTCGCTCACCTTTATTTAAGGTATCGGTATGGTATCTGGGGCGAGTGAAACCACTACCAGAGGTCTTCTGCCATTTAGTCTCTTCCTTTGTCACTTTCCCCTTCAAACTAGGCGCCATACCAGCGCCATCTACCGCCCACTACCGCTACTACTAGCGCCTCGATAGCCATCCTGAAAATAGCACCCAAGCTTGGGGCTATAGGGTGAGGGAGGAAGGAAACGGGGGTGGGTTCACTGGGCGACACAGGTCATTTGCCCAGAAATAGATTTTTCCTTTGTCAAATCCCTTTTCTGGGCTAAACCTGTGTCGCTCCGAGAAAGTGTAACAGAGAATTGTTCCCACAAGCTTGGATATACTCTCTATACGACTACTGGAAGGGAGAAACTAACTCTTAAGATGATTCTACCCTATATAATAAATTGCTTAAATCTAAACAGATTTTAACAATATCTAAAGTCTAGGTTTCTTTACTTACAGTAAGTATATACTATTACCGCAATCATTATTGGTAAGGCCTGTATGATTACTATGTCAACAAGTAATACTATATTTTTTACATGTATATGATTAGTAGTTAACCCTCTTACGCCGAAGCCCTAAAAATCAAAACCTCTCCTGTATGCCGGCACCGGTTTGGAGTGAGCGCGGAACCGGAAAAAATAATTTGTTCAAAAAATCACAGCGCGCTTAGTTTTGAAGATTAAGAGTTCATTTTTGGCTCATTTTTTTTTTCATTGCCTGAAGTTTAGTATGCAATCATCAGAAATGAAAAATAATATCATTATCATATGTAAATAATGCGATATATGGTAACGAAAAAAAAAAATTCATAGATAATTGTATTCAAATCACGCTGTGCAAAAAACGGTCAAAGCTAACGAGTTACTTTTTTTTTCGTTGTATTGTACACTAAATTGCAATCCTTTTGATATATAATACATAGTAAAACAATAAAAGCAACACCGGAAAAATATTATCACAAAATGATGTACGAATTCGTAACGCACGGACGTAAAAAAATATTATTTTCATAAATTCACCGTAATTCTAAATAATGTTCTAGAGACTTCCAATTTGTTTCAAAATTAAGACAAATGATTGAATATTACGATACTGTAAGAGTTTTAGATTAGAATTGCAGATTTCGACCATTTCGGACGAGTTAAATTTGACCGAATGTCGAAATTTTAATATATATATTTTTTTATATGCACATATTTCGAAGATGGAAAAAGCTACAACCTTCAATTATTTTGTATTGTATTCTTCATGAAATTGCGCACATTTTGATATATGAAACTCTATAAAAAGGCTAATATGAAAAGGAGCAAATATTAGGATAATGCGATGTACGTATTTCGGAGACTTGCGGCCGCGAATTGGCGCGCGGAGTGAAGGTAAATATATTTTGTTCATGAAACTTACCTGTCAGATATATATATAGCTGTATTCTCTGAAGTCCGACAGAATTTCTAAAACTTACGACACACGTAGTGGGAGTTAGGGTGGTTAATACCCATTCCCGCCGCTGGGAGGCGGGTATCAGGAACCATTCCCATTTTCTATCAGATTTCTTCTGTCGCCGGTGTCGTAAACATCTGTTTACACACCTCCGCCTCAGGATTTTGGAAAACTTTTCATTGCTTGAGTATCCTCTTGACTTTTTGGTTTTTTGATTGGATCGATAGCTTGGCATACGTGACTTGGACTGTTTTTGAATTTGGCTTAGATTTTTTCCTTAAATATGTCTGGATGTAGTTCGGCTAGCGCCAGGGTGTGTTCGAAAGTAGAATGCAAGGTTAGGCTTCCTAAAGCCTTGGTTGATCCTCACACATTGTGTAAAGGGTGTAGGGGGCAAGAGTGTAAATATGATTTGCGCTGTAATGAGTGTGAAAGCTTGGATGATTTACAATGGAAGACGTATGAATCCTACGTAAATAAGTTAGAACGTGATAGGATTAGGAGGTCTTTCTCCAGGAGTAAGTCGGGTAGCAGACAGGGTATTAATGTATCCCCTTCTAACCCTCCTTTAGATTTTGTGTCTCCTAACCCCGTAGTGTTGCCTTCGGGCCCTCAAGTGGTGTCTGCGGAGGGTAATGCCCTTTCGCTTATCCTGGATTCATTGAAGACGCTTGAATCTAAAGTGCTTGCCCTTGAAAACAGGCAAAATAAGTGCAGTGATAGTGTCCCTAGTGAAGTGGAGGGGGCGTCAGATCGGCCCTATAGCGCCTCTAGGCTGGGAACCTCTGCCGGACTCCCAGGACTCAGGGAGAGGGCATGTCGAAGGCCGAAGGAGGGTTACGGGGAACCCCCATCGATCTGGCGTCCCTCAGCAGTTCCTGTGGACGCTTCCCAGGCTGCTAAGGAGCGTGCTCGAGCACGTATCCTGAAGGATTGTTTCTCGTCTTCCGACGCGTCCTCCCCGCGCAAGGGGTGGGAATCTCGTTCGGATTCGCGACCTTTGAAGAGGACTCTTCAAGAGCTTGACGCTTCACGTCATGCTTTGTCTGAGTGGCATTCTTCTCCGGAAAGCGTAGCTTTTCCGCCGCCCCAGAAGAAGTCTAGGACGTCATCCGACGATGATGCGCGAGCGCCCCAGTCGCTCTAGAGCCAAGGCTGTCCTGGGAGAAGGAAGAAGGCGTCCCCTCGCCCCTCTTCTCACAAGCGCAGCTCGTCTCCGCGTAAGGAGACATCTCAGACGGAGATCATCATTGCGATGCAACGGAAACTGGACGCTTTACTAAAGCAGAAGGAGACGGTACCACTCGTCGAAGGAAAGACGATAGACTGCCTATCAAGAGAACTAGGCAGTCTTTCTTCCAACGGGCTCCTCTTTCGTCCCCGTATTCTGATTTTTCGCCCTCTAGACTTCGTTTTGCTCCCCAGGGCTCGTCTAGAGGTGACGTTAGACGCCAGGTTAGAGAGAGTTCTCTGCATGCTCCTCTCTCTTCCCGTAGAGAGGACGCTCGCGTTCCGACTTCGACGCTTCTGCTTACGACGATTTTGTAGCTGTCGGACGGACTTCTATGCGTTCGGCCCCTCTTCGACATGACAGTGTTGACGCTCAACGATACGCTAGTCGGGCAGTTGATCAAGTTTCTTCGCGGGACGTTCGTAAGGACGCTTCGCGGGACGTTAGAAGAGTCTCTTTGATGGACGCTCCGTTGGACGCTTCGCTGGACGCTCGGGTCGGACGCTGATTTGGACGCTCGAGAGAACGCTACGTTGGACGCTCAGATGGACGCTCGTAGACGTTCTAGTAAGAGCTCTGTGGACGCGAATGTGGAAGTTCGCTGTCACTCGGATGTTGTTCCCGAGGCTTTGGCACGTTCGCCTCTAAAGGTGATTCCTGATCCTGTGACTGTTAAGGATCCGTTACCTCGTCTTCTCTTCATCGTTCGGATAGGAGACTTGGAGCTAAAGGACTTCTGCCTCTTCCTTCGGATTTGCACTCGGGTAGGGAAGAAGGAGAACTTAGCGGTTCTTCTGAGGATGTTGATGAAGAACAACCTGCTACGTCTGCGTCGTCAGATTATCAAGTTTTGGCACGACTACTTCGTGATCGTTTGGCGATACTTTCCAGCCTGCTGCTCCTCCTTCTCCTCCTTCTCAGTTTTCGTCGTCGAAGACAAGCAAGTCTCCAGGTTTCGTGAAGATGAAGACGTCGTTATCTACTAGAAGAGCTTTCCGGAAGGTTAACGCCTGGATGGAGTCTAGGAAAGCAAAAGGAAGGACTACTTTCGCCCTGCCTCCGTCTAGACTTAGCGGGTAAGGCAGGGATGTGGTATGAGACAGGCGAGGAATTAGGATTGAAGGTTCCTACGTCTGCTCAAGGTGATTTCGCCAGCGTGGTTGATGCCTCAAGGAGGGCCCTTTTAGCCTCAGCTAAAGTATCATGGACTACTTCCGAACTGGACCATCTTTTGAAGGGACTGTTTAGGTCCTTAGAGGTATTCAACTTCTTAGACTGGTGTCTTGGAGCCTTAGACAACCAATCTCGTAAGCCAGACTCGATCAGCTTGGGGGAGCTGTCCAGTGTATTGTCATGCATGGACAAGGCCGTCAGGGATGGCTCAGAGGAGTTAGCCTCTCATTTTTCAGCAGGGGTTCTTAAGAAAAGGTCGCCTTATTGCAACTTTGCGGCTAAGTCTGTCTCTCCCGCACAGAGGACAGAACTTTGTATGCTCCCTTCTCGAGTCATCTCTTCCCCCAAGCTATGGTGAAGGATCTGGCAGTTAGTCTGCAAGAGAAAGCCACCACAAGACCTGTTGGCTCAGTCTTCGAGACGTCCGGCTGGCCCTTCAACGTCGTCAGGAGCCCAACCGTTTTAGAAAAGCAGAAGCCCTTTCGTTGAGGGACTTCCGCTAGATCTCTCCTCGAGGAAGAAGCCTTCCTAGAGGTAGAGCCCTTCCAAGTCTAGGGGCAAGAAGTGAGAGATCGTGCCTTCAGTCACCGGTAGGAGCCAGGCTGCAGTTGTTTGCAGAAGCCTGGAGAGTAAGAGAGGCAGACACCTGGTCTCTCGACGTCATAGAGAAGGGTTACAAGATCCCTTTCATAAAGCCGCCCCCGTTTGACTTCCACTCCCAGGGACTTGTCCCCATCGTATCCTCTAACAAAGCGAAAGATACTTTTCGACCTGCTCGAGCAGATGCTCGAGAAACGAGCAGTGGAAACAGGTTTTAGACCTGGCAACGCCAGGATTTTACAAACAGATTGTGTCTTGTACCGAAACAATCGGGAGGGTGGCGGCCCGTCTTGGATGTAAGTCGTCTAAACCTCTTTATAGAGAAGCAGAGGTTCAAGATGGAGACACCTCAGTCAGTTCTGGGGGCCCTAAGACCCGGAGATTGGATGGTATCACTCGACCTCCAGGACGCCTACTTTCACGTCCCGATACATCCCCAATCGATGAAGTACCTTCGGTTCGTACTGAAAGGGAAGGTCTTTCAATTCAGGGCTCTTTGTTTCGGACTGAGTACGGCCCCTTTTATCTTCACCATCTTAATGAAGAACGTGGCGAGGTGGCTCCATCTTTCCAACATCAGAATCTCGCTCTATCTGGACGACTGGCTCATACGAGCCTCCTCGCAGACCCG
Organism: Macrobrachium nipponense; assembly: GCF_015104395.2. Taxonomy (NCBI): domain Eukaryota; kingdom Metazoa; phylum Arthropoda; class Malacostraca; order Decapoda; family Palaemonidae; genus Macrobrachium; species Macrobrachium nipponense. The sequence goes on along the minus strand of NC_087201.1, from coordinate 97,569,910 downwards.
GTGCCTGAAGGACTTGCAAACGACTCTGTCTTTAGCTGCGTCCCTGGGACTTCTGGTGAACTTCGAAAAGTCACATCTGACCCCAACACAGTCCATCGTGTATCTGGGGATTCAGATGGATTCAGTGGCTTTTCGGGCTTTTCCGTCCCAGGAACGTCAGCAACAAGGCATAGAAAAAGTGTCGGCCTTTCTAGGGAAGGATTCATGCTCGGTGAGGGAATGGATGAGTCTGCTGGGGACCATTTCCTCGCTGGAGAAGTTTGTTTCCCTGGGGAGGCTACACCTCCGACCTCTTCAGTTCTTTCTGTCGGACAGCTGGACAGAAAAGGACAACTTCGACATGAAGTTAAGCATCTCGGAAGAGGTGAAGAACCATCTAAGATGGTGGCTCGATCCGTGGAAGCTGTCAGAGGGCATATCCCTCAAGCTTCAGAACCCCGACCTAGTGTTGTTCTCCGACGCGTCATCCAGGGGTGGGGAGCAACTCTAGGGGGGAGGAAGGTGTCAGGTACCTGGGAGAGGGGAACAGGTAACCTGGCATATCAACTTCAAAGAGCTGGCAGCGGTTCAATTAGCGCTCCAGTTCTTCCAGAACAAAGTCTCCCGTCGTGTAGTTCAAGTCAACTCGGACAACACCACAGCCCTGGCATACTTGAAGAAACAAGGAGGAACACACTCTCGCTCCCTGTTTACTCTAGCGAAAGAGATCCTACTTTGGGCAAAGGAGAGAGAAGTCACAATCATGACAAGATTCACTGCCGGAGTCGAGAACGTCCGGGCAGATCTCCTCAGTCGACAAGGACACGTTATTGCCGACAGAGGGTGGGACTTCTTCAATCAAGGAAAGTATGCCAGGAACTGTGGGGTCTTTGGGGATGCCCCTTAGTGGACATCTTTGCAACGTCAAGGACGGCGAGACTTCCTCTGTATTGCTCCCGTTCTCGATCCGGGAGCAGTAGCAGTAGACGCCCTTCTATGGGATTGGACGGGCCCTGGATCTCTACGCTTTTCCCCCTTCAAGATCCTGGGGGAGGTGATGAGAAAATTCGCAGCATCGGAGGGGACGAGGTTGACTTTAATCCCCCCCTTTTGGCCCGCAGCGATCGGTTCACAGAGGTGATGTTCTACCTAGTGGATTATCCGAGATCTCTTCCGTTAAGGAGAGATCTACTCAAACAGCCCCACTTCGAGAGGTACCACAAAAACCTCTCCGCTCTGAGTCTGACTGCGTTCAGACTATCCAGAAGTTGGCCAGAGCGAGAGGTTTTTCGAAATCAGTGGCTAAAGCTATCGCCACCGCGAGGAGACCATCATCAATCGCGGTTTACCAATCGAAGTGGGCAGCCTTTAGAAGTTGGTGTAAGAGAAAGGAGTTTCCTCTACCACTACCTCTGTGAGCCAGATTGCCGACTTCTTGCTTTATCTTAAACAAGATCTGAAGTTGGCAGTGTCAACTATTAAGGCTACAGAAGCGTCCTATCTGTAGTTTTTCGCCATAGAGGTCTTGACCTCGCTAATAACAAGGATCTCCATGATCTATTGAGATCTTTCGAGACGACCAAGGTACCACTACCGAAGCTACCTTCGTGTGGAACCTGGATGTGGTCCTCAAATATTTAATGTCAAATCGCTTTGAACCTCTTTCCTCTTCGTCTCTACGAGATTTGACGAAGAAAACTATTCCTAACTGCTCTGGCGACGGCGAAGAGAGTTAGCGAAATACAGGCTATCAGCAAACACGTCGGCTTCAAAGGGCATAATGCAGTCTGCTCTTTGGGTATGTCGTTTCTGGCCAAAAAACGAAAACCCTTCCAATCCGTGGCTAGAACATTCGAGATCAAGGGTATGGCAGATATCATTGGTCAAGAGCCAGAAAGAGTCCTGTGTCCTGTTAGGCTCTTAGAGAGTATATTCGTAGAACGAAGGAGTGCCGAGGTTCTGCGGAGAACTTATGGTGTTCGGTCAAGAGACCAAACATGCCCATGTCCAAGAATGCACTGGCATTCTTTTTAAGAAACACCATTAAAGAGGCGCACTCTTCTTGCAAAGACAGCGACTTTAAGATACTAAAAGTTAATGCGCACGAAGTAAGGGCTATTTCGACCTCAATAGCCTTTCAGAAAAACATGGCTCTTAAAGACATTTTAAGTGCTACTTTTTGGAGGAGTAACTCAGTGTTCGCCTCGCACTACCTACGGGAGGTGAGAACGACCTATGAAAACTGTTACTCTCTCGGACCATACGTCGCCGCAGACACTATTTTTGGGGGCAGGAGGTAGCACTCATCCTTTCCCATAGAAAAGGGTAGGGGGCGAGTTTTTAATATTGGTATGTTTTTATTGTAGGGTCGGCTGCCGAGTACAGTCGTCCCTTCCTTTAGTCTTTGGTATATGGGAGGTTGTTGTTAGGCTAACTTAGGTGGTGGTTTTTGCCTCGTTGCCCTCAGAAGTAGGTCAATGGTCTAGTCACATTGTGGTCCCGTCCCCGTTGACAGATCATCTTAGAGCGCACCAACTACACAGGTCACTACCTTGTTGGTAAACTCTAGTGAAGCAGAAGCAGGCTTGTGGGTGACAGTAATCACGAAGTCAGCTATGCTAACAGGTAAGGACCAAGATGTCAATCATATACATTTATATGTTTCCTAAAATCCTTTTTCTGTCTCTCCCACCGCCAAGGTGGGATTCAGCTATATATATATCTGACAGGTAAGTTTCATGAACAAAATGATATTGTTAAGATACAATAAAGTTTGTTCATACTTACTGGGGCAGATATATATATTTTAGTACCCACCCACCTCCCCTCAGGAGACAGTGGAGATAGAAATCTGATAGAAAATGGGAATGGTTCCTGATACCTGCCTCCCAGCGGCGGGAATGGGTACTAACCACCCTAACTCCCACTACGTGGTGTCGTAAGTTTTAGAAATTCTGTCGGACTTCAGAGAATACAGCATATATATATATCTGCCAGGTAAGTATGAACAAACTTTATTGTATCTTAACAATATCATTTTTCAAAATTCACCATAAATCACAATATTGTTTTAGAGACTTCAAATTTGTTTCAAAATGAAGAAAATGACGGAATATTATAGGCCGTAAGAGTTTTAGCTTACAATTGCGTTTTTCAACTATTTCGGTAGAGTCAAATTTGACCGAACGTGGTTTTTTTCTATTTATCGTGATTTATATGCAAATATTTCGAAAAAAGAGAAAAGCTACAACCTTCAATCATTTTTAGTTGTATTCTACATGAAATTGCGCACATTTTCATATATAAAACTTTATGTAACAGCTAATTTTAAATGGTGCAAACATTTCGACAATCGCACAAACAAAAAAAAAAAAATTCTGATTTTTTCGGAAGAGTTACCGCGCGAATGTAATGTTTTTTTTTTCATAAATTCACCATAAATCGAAATATTTGTGCTAGAGACTTCCAAGTTGTTGCAAAATGAAGGTAAATGATTGAATATTACTAGAATATAAGAGTTTTAGCTTACAATTGCGTTTTTCGACCATTTCGGTAGAGTCAAAGTTGACCGAAAGTTGAAATTTTTGCACTTAACGTTATTTATATATGAAAATATTTCAAAACTGATAAAAGCTACAACCATGGGTTGTTTTTTGTTGTATTGTGCATGAAATTTCGCACATTTCCATATATAAAACTTTATGTAACGGCAAATTTAAAGGGTGCAAACATGAGGACAATCGCGCGAAAAAATTTATCGGAAGAGTTATCGCACGAACGTAAGGAAAAAGTTTTTTTCATAAATTCACCATAAATCGAAATATTGTGCTAGAGACGTCCAATTTGTTGCAAAATGAAGGCAAATGATTGAATATTACTATAATATAAGAATTTTAGCTTACAATTGTGTTTCTCGACCATTTCTGTAGAGTCAAAGTTGACCGAAGGTTGAAATGTTTGCACTTATTGTTTATTTATTGAAATATTTCAAAATTGATAAAAGCTACAAGCATGAGTATTTTTTTGTGTATTTTACATGAAATTGCACACATTTTCATATATAATACTTCATGTAAAGGATAATTTAAAATGGTGCAAAAATTATGTCAAAGTGACGAAATAATTTCCGAGATGTGTCACTGATACTTTTTAGTGCGATAAGAAAGAAATTTGCGCTTGCGCGGCCTGCGTAACGATTGTAAACAAAACACGCCTTGATCCGTGAACTCCCAGCATCCCCCAAGGCGCGTGACATCACAAAAGTTTTCGGCTGGTAGGCCTATTAAGTATTTTTTCCGCGAATTTTAAAAAAAACTTTTTTGAGCCGACGTATGATTACTCCAATCGGACAATTACGGGAGGAAATTTTGGACATTTTGACCGACGTTTAATACGTCCAATCGGCGTAAGAGATGGGTTAATTATAACCGGTACAAGAATGGTTCAATTATACAATCCAAGTGAAAAACCCCCGAGATGAAGGCTAGAGACTAAGCGAGGCGGTTGGAGGAGAGAAAAGAAGCTAAAGAAGGACAAGGTCTTTATGACTAGGTATGTCAACATGACTAGGCTGTGTTAGGGGAAACAATATTCCCCTACTGCCACTGCTGAATTATTTAAGGGTACTTGCAATTCCATCTTATATACTTCTTTAAGGTCATCACAGTTCATGTGGTGGAAGTGACTTATTAAGGGAGCTACTGCTCGGACATCATGTACATGTGGAATTGATTCGGTTAGCCTATCTAAAATTATAGAATTGTTATTTTAATCACTTAAATGAGACTGTTCCACCATCTGTCGAATGAATAAAGGACCTGAAGTTTTATTTGAAGTTCTGTCTAAATTTGATCTCAAGTTCTGACTGGACATAGGGATAGATCATGTGGAAGTGGGGCAATCTTCTAGGGGCCCCACCTACTCTGAGGATCCTTATTTTTAGCCAAGAATTCGATCTGGAAATACTAGAACTTCTCTGGATGGAAGAAAATCAATATGATTTTGTTCTAGCTAGCTATTTGGTCTTTTTAGGTAAAAAAGGCTAGCTTGTTTTGCTTAGAAAAAGGTAGTCGTAGGAACTAGGGGAGAGATTAGTCAGGACTGTCAAATCTTGTGACAATTGCTGAAACGTTTCCGCATGGTTGTGGACCTCCCCGTAGACTTCCGTTGTCTGATTCTAAGAACAAGGTGTTAATAGGATCCATATTGGCATCTTCTTGTGCCGTGAAATTCATGAATTCCATGAAGTCAGGACCCTCCGAATCCTTGATGAAGCGTCCGCCGTGTTATACTAATCGTGCCAGTCTGGGGTTGGGGGTCCGTCCAATTCCCCTAGTTACAGGTCACAATTGCTCTTGAGTTCGTTGGGGTTAACAGTCCAATCTGTCCTTAGAAGGATGGGGAGTTAGCCTAGTAACTTACCTTAGTAGATTTATTGGAGGGAAAAATTAAATCCTCTGTATTGGAGGGAAAAATTAAATCCTCTGCCAGATGTTCCAACCTATCTGGTATCCGTGGCCTGGGCCATGGGGTCCAGATTGAGGGCACATGAAATATTGTAATTTGTGGTTGGATTCTGTGGCAATAATTCTACTAGGAGATCTGGATTCTGTTGGCTGATCCATCCAAATGACCTGTTGTCTAAGGACTATTCCGACTGTAGGGGAGTTTTGTCCTTGCAGTGCATCTGCCACTAGGCTTGCTCCTGCCAAGGTGAGTTGCTGACAGATGCCACTGTTTCTTGTTGTCAATGAAAAAATTGTTATCATGACCCGATATGTGGCTTGGCTGAAAGCTGCTTCCTCTAAGGAGGAGTTACTAAGAATAGAATACTGTCATGGCTTCCAAACACTGTTATGAAGCTAGCAGGGCATTAGGAACCAAGTGTCCTGAGCGTTTCCATATTGGGGGTAGTCTCCCAAAACGCTTAGTGAAGCATCCATATGGACCACTAAACTTGGCGGAGGGAATCACACCGGTGATGATTTTGTCAGATTCTTGACTTCTGTAAATTGTGCGGGATGTAGGAACTCTTTCGCAATTCCCTGTCGCTCTACTCCGCCAAACCCGGAATATAGTCTTCTGTTGGCCTTTAGTAGAGTCCCTGTTACTGATGACAAATTGGAGGGTGAACCTAGAAACCTCTTTCTGGTTCCTCTGGGATGCTTGTCTGCCTTGAGGAACTGTCCTCGCAGCCTTGCTATTTCCTTTTTTTTTTTTCCCAGTGGGATCGAAAGTTATGTGATTTGAGGTCCCATTATTTACTAAACACTGAAACCGTGGTGTCTGAGTGTGTAGGGATTCCTTGTGATTTGGAATCCTAGGAATTCTAGAAATTATCACTTATGGTTGCCTTGAGACATTCCTTGACGTTTATAGTTCAGATGAGCCAGTCGTCTGGGAGATTACTAGGCTCATCCCTTGGGTTCTCAGTTATTGCACTACTGTTTCCGCTATCTTGTAAATATTCTGGGAGCTCTGATAAGCCCAAATAGCCTTACTTGAAGGCATTAGCCTGTTGCCTAGTCTGAAGCCTAGAAAAATTCGAAAACCTAGGAAAAGGCGGAAGTGACTTGGTACCGGAACGGGATAGTAAGTATCTATAAGATTATAGGTATTGTGACAGCCCCACGGGGAGGTAAGGTCCGTACCTGCGAAAACAGTTAGCATATGGAACTTGTCATATTGAATATATGAGTTTCAATGAGACAAGTCTAATATTACCCTTTGTTCGATTGAATCTTCAAGGAATCGCTGGAGAAGCATCCCTGAAATTCTAAATATTTGCACCTGTAATTACTTTCTTTTACAGAAAGTCTTAGGTGTCCTTTATCTCATCCGGCATGTGGATGTTGATAAATTTCGGTTGATGGAGGAGGGCCTTTCTCCCTACTCCACACCGACCTCTTAATACTATGCTGTTCGACCAAGTGCTGATTCCTAGCGGTTCTTGAATAAGCACCGCTTTCCTCCTATCTGAGGAGTCTCACTGGTTCGTCGAAAGTCGGTTGCACCGGCTTCCTGTGAAGTCTGTTCCTTGCCGGAAGTTCTTCTGCCAGCTCTACGGAAAGTTGCTCTGGCTCGGCTACCTCTTGTGAACCTGTTGTATCTGTGACATACACCTGGTTCTTATCGGAGGCCTTATGGCCAGGGAAGAGGTAAAGAAGCTGAGCTTTGGTGCTGCTGAGAGGGCTGTTTCTACAGCAGCACAGACTGTTGTGGCTGACCATTTGAGGTGGATGGTTGACCTAGCTGGCCTACTGGAACAGCTTGTATCAATGTTTGAGGTTACGACGTCTAGGAAGACTAGAACCCCTTTGCTCCCTTCATGCCGCGTGCCCGGGCTGTTACCGAGGATTCATATCTCCTCTTGGGGATCAAGCCCCAGCAAACTCACAAGCTCTGGTTGACCTTAGCTGTTTCGCCCGGGATTCTGTTCATTACGGTCTCAGGGAACAAGTTTGCTCCCCAGACCTAAGCTTTGATGAGTATTAGGTTCGTGGTGAATAGACGCATCGGCCAAGACATGCTTTCTGCAGTTCTTCCTGGCTATTGCAAGGTCATATACATCGCACCGTAAGGTGTAAAGCAATGACTGTCCAGATCTTGAACGTGGTTCGTTTGTATAGACCGAGGTTGTCATTTCCGCTATAGTGGCGGAATTGATAGACCTAGTCAAGCGACTTCTGGCTTCATACTTCGCCTTTACCAGTGCTTCTGGGAGTCTGGGTTATAAAAGCTCGCTGAAATAGCGTCAGTCAGCACAATTTTAGTTCAATATGCCTACGAAGAAAGTCGCCGGGGCGTCTACCCCGCACTCTATTCCTCCCAGAGAGACCCCGGATGGTAATCCGTCTCTCTGATATAATGTATAGATTTGTCCATTGCTGTTGCTTGAAGTGTAATCTCTACTACTTTAGAGGTACATGGAATGGACGTATCGTCTAGCACCACAAAAGTCATGAAGGGATTATTGTGGCGTGTCAGTTTGGCATTTGTGCATTCCCAATCTGCCAGGGTTTGAACCCAGGCTGATTGAGCTCGGTCTCTGGGGAAGATGACCATTTCCTTAAGTGTTCTGTCTTCACAGATCAGTGCGTTCTCAATCAGATGTGCATAGTCTGAACAAGGGAATTGAAGACCCGGTGAAAGGAACTCGAAGTCCTCTATTGGCCGGGTTCCTTTCCCTGCCCTCAATCGCCAGCATTCCCTCTGAGAAGAGGGCCTGTGCTGGTAGCCACCAAGGATTACTGATTTGAAGCGACGCAGTTGGATGTGTCTGGTACTGCCCAGAGTGGCTTTACTTCGAGGTCTCCTAGATCTTCAGTCCTTCCACTAACGACTGAATAGGCTGACCTGACGTTTACATGTTCGAGAACAGCTGAGTTGTGAAGTTATTTAGAATTGGGCTTAGTCAGGATACCCATCTCCTGCCTCAGCAAGCTGGAAAACATGTTGGGTTAAACCCGGGATCCTGGGATCTGGGTTTAGATGCCTTTGTGTTCGATGCCTGAGTGTGTGTGTGGCAGATTTTGTCGTGTTCGTCACCAGTTTGGTGGCTGATGACGAACTAGAACGACTTTCCCAAATAGCCTTCAGTATGTAATGTTTAGTAAGGGACTTGCAATAGACCTATGAGTGACTATTTCAGCTTACCTTAGGGACTACTGACCCTGGCTTATCCCTCGAAGTCGTAGGTCTCTTGGTAAACTCTAAAATGAAGAAGAAGAATGAGACGAGCTAAAAGGTAGTCCTTTTGCCCGTTTACCAAAAGCTTCATATAGCCTACCTTTGTCCTGGGTATCGGCCTTCATTGGTTCGTGGTCCAGGTTGATTGCTGTGGATCTTGGCAATGATCGGGGCTGCCAAATCTACTGGTACCGTTGCTGATACTTCTGCATTTGGGTAGATAAGGGAGTTTCTGAAAGAGATAGTTACTTTTAAAAAATATCCTCTTTTAAAAGTATTCTAAACATTGATAACTATCTCAATACCTCTCCAATTATTTACAATATCTTATTCAGTGAACTAAACATTCAATGAGTTGGTACTTACCGTCTCGATAGTGAAGTCCCAAAGGCAGATTGTAACAGACTTCCCTCTCAACTGGTTGCCAGACCGACAAGTCGTTCATTGGACCGCACAGCCTGTGTGAGTGCGGTATACTTCCTGTCTGCCCTGCTGCTGCAGGGTTGCAGTGCAGGTTGTCTTCTGACAGCATACCATCTGTAATTACAAAAATGATACATAAGTACCTTTGTAAGACTCGCTGGATATGTATCTGGCGTAGTATGTAATATTAGTTAATCGATACCGAAGTACAGGCGGCCCTCGGTTAGCGGCAGGGGTTCCGTTCCTGGCCGCCGATGCCAAGGCGAGTTTTGACGCTGAGCGATTTTAAAGCCTACGGCCACCAAACACCTTCTTTCGAAACTCTAGCCCAGTCAAAGGCGCCGTAATCCCGCAACGGCGCAATAAGTAAAATTATATTTATGCAGTATAGTACTATAGAATTTACTGTACAGTACTTTTGGGTGTCTAGAGTATGTAAAGATATAATAAAGTTTATACAGTGTACAGGTAGCTGTAGTGTTCAGGTTACGAATCATTAGTCTTACGATAGTCCGATTTTATGAGAGATCAAATTACAATGGCCTAACTTTATCCATCTTCTAGTTACATAAGTTCAATAACAGCTAAAGAGAATGATGAAAGTATGGTTTTAACGTTATAATCGTTGTGTGAACGTGTACAGCCATGAACAACCGAACGAGAAACGAATTTTTTTTTTCTAAGTACTACCGAACTGGATAACATCCGTTTAGCTTGTATTTCAATCATCGTACTACAGTACAACATTACCGTAGTTGTTATAAATGGCGTTATATATAGAATAGAACTGAGATATCTTAATGTAATAACTTTATTCGCTATATTAGAGATCAATATAGATTAAAGATCAATCAGGAAATATACTGTTTAAATTTTTAAACCTAGTTATAACTGAGCTGAGAAAACTGTTCAAGCTGCTAATGATTATTATCGTACATCGGCAACAGGATAAAACTGCAGTAAACGTATGCCATCAAACGCAACCATAGATAAAATTGGGATAAAATCATTTTAATCAAAACTACTGTGTTTGAAAGAACAGATTTTACTTTTGGTTTCACACCAATATAAGATAAATAACATAAAGTTCGTATTACGATGATATAAAGGATTATTGCGAACAGAATCATGTAATTTTTTACGCAATAAACATGCCACCAACGTAATATATTAACGAAAAAAAGTAGTTCACCTTCACAAACAAGACATATTCAATAAATATTTCCACCTAAAAATCGCTGTATAAGGAAAAATAACTTTGTCTCATATAAGTCAGTATCTAGATATTCGTTTATGCTAACTAGAAGCAAGAGCATTCGCTCAGAATTGCGTTATGGTGAAACAAACTTATTCATCAGCTTGATTTTCAAATCACAACATTGACCGCTCCGCGAATACGGGCTTAAATTTGCCGTAGTATTTTAAAATACAATAATATGAGAATACATACAATATTCTTGGATACAGTGAAATAATGTATAACAAATTTTTAAAGGATTTATGGAAGAAATGCATAATTATTATAACACCATGCATTTTTCAGAACTGGCGGACAAGAACGAACTTGAAAAAACATTCCCTGACAATGTGGAGCAGTAGTTTACAAAGGCTGCCCTTAATTTGTATCTTATTTCTGTACAAAAAATGAAAATACCTTTACGTAATATATTTTTCCATACACGTTTTAAACATAAAAGCATAAACATTTAAAAAAATCGACACATCGATCGCTAAATTTGCACTCTTTTTAACTCGATATTTTCGGAAGAGCGGCAGACGGTGGCGTACAAGAACGAACTTGAAAAAACATCGTTGTCGTAACTTGAAGGGCAGTTTCAAAAGCTGCCTTTTTATCATATTTCTGCACAGAAATAAAAATACCCTATTCGTAATACATTTTCATACATTTTAAACATAGCAGAAACATAACCATAAAATTGACACATCGATCGCTAGTTTGTACTTTTTTTTAAATCAATATTTTCGGAAGAGTGGCAGGCGGCAGCTCACAAGAAAGAACATGAAAAAACATTGTATTTGATAACGTGAAGGGCAGTTTCAAAAGCTGCCTTTGTATCATATTTCTGTACATAAATAAAAATGCCTTTCACGTAATACATTTTCATACACATTTTAAACAAAAGCATGAACATTTTATAAATCAACATATCCATAGTCTAAATTTGCACTTAGTAACTCGATATTTTCGGCATAGAACAGCATCAGTAGGCTAATATTTTACCCTAATACCTACCTATAACTCTCCATAAAATTTGTTAATATAATTTGCATAAAACCTTTATGGTCTGAACGGCATTTCTACAAATGTATGAACTCGTTAGACAACGGCGCTGTTAACTGAAAATTGTGCCGTAAAGATACCTTAAAATGCTTATTTTTTTAATGAATATTTTTGACGACCGCCGTAAAACCGATTCGCCGTTGAGTGATTGCGCCGTTAACTGCGGGCCGCCTTTATCACTACATGTAGGTCCGCTGGAGGTCACTCCAGTGGGACCTGCATTCTGTTTTGTCATCGCCGTAATAAATTGCGGCAGCATGCATTATGTAAGGTATTTATATTATCCTTTCCCGCCAGCTCCAACCCCTCCATGCATTCACCTCAAAATCTTGTAATAATATATATATATATATATTATATACAAAGCTTAATAGCAACGAAAACCGGGAAGTTAGATTAGACTTGGGCCCGAATTCGCCAGCATCGGAGAGGTTTTCTTAGTAACTAAGAATGCCTCTGCTAGCTCCTGGCCACCGCCACCGAAGTGGGGTGCCGGGGTATAAATGAAGGCGGGGGAGAGAGGCTATGTAAGGATAAACAAATGCCTTGATTCTAGGTTACCTGCCGGGGTCGACTACCCGGCGTAGTACACCGATCGAAAACATAAAGCATATTTTAAAACAATTAAAATAAACTAACTAAATGAATTTTGAACTGGAACACAGAATCTATGCTCCTTCCTGTCCCAGTTTTTCTTAAAACACACTCTCTCTCTCTCTCTCTCTCCCGGGTCTAGCTAAGGAATCAAACAGGGGGAATAGGTAAAACCTAGGCCTGAATCCGATCGTAAGGGAAATCGTGTTATATGTATAACTGAATGCTCTCCGCTGTAACCCGGGCCCGCCGAGGCGGGAGGATCGATAATGTATGGAGGACTGAGGATAGGAAAGGCAAAATTCTCCTTCCGGTCCCAGTTCCCTTTCAATGCTATCTCTCTATCCCCCGGGTCCAGCTTAGAGATCGAAACAGGGTAATAGGTAAAACCTAGGCCTGAATCTGATCGTAAAGGAATCGTGTTTGTTATATGCATAACTAACGATGTCCGCTGGGACCCGGATCACCGAGGCGGACGGATAGAGAACGTAGGGAATAAGTAGGATAGGAAGGCGAAAGAGAGTACGTGGCTAATACCATCCTAACAAGCCGGGAAATTACCCGTGCTCGTCTAGGTAGGTACCATCGTACTACTCCTACTACGTAAGGCTAGGAGTACCCCTTCTGACTAAAACCACTCCCTCTCGCCCCCTCTGCAAGAGGGGATAGGACTCGGATGGCTACCTGAAGTAGCGCGAGCGAGTAATCATCCGTCAAGGTAAAAGGGGGGAGGGAGGGCGTCTAGAGGGGTGGCTCACACGCGATCAATTGGACACTACGACCGGCCAGGTGGAACACCTCGTTGTCAGAAATGGATCCAATCGATCACGGGGGCTGACGGTCTATAGACCGACTGCCCACTGATTACAATAATACAACAATTTTATATGTAATAAGCGCTATACAATAGCCCTGGTGCGAGAGGGAAAGGATAAAAAGGATAAGCATATAATTCTGTTTAAAGAGCGGCTTAGCTTAACCTTCCTCTCGATCGGAACGATCTGATCAGGACACCCATGTGGCTCTTGAGCGGCTAGCCTAACCTTCCCGAGATGTGATTTCAATCACGATCTGGCGAGGTAGGCCAGGGAGGCTCATGGAACAGAATAAGGTCCCCAAGGGCCTTACACTCCTCCCTCAAAGGATTCCTTGGTAGGTGAAGGAGGTATCCTCCTTGAGCAAACCGATGGAACATAAGGGGAGGAGGGGAGGGAGATAGGCTGAACTCCCGATCCGACGAATGAAGGGAGAAGCCTCTCCAGATGGAAGGAAACCGTCTGGCCTACCTTCCCAAAACCAAGGAGGTTTGGGAAGTAGGCATAAATTGATAATTGCAGTACTCAACTTAGATATCGAAGATTCCTGGCATTTATACGTAGCATCCTGGCGTTTATATGTAGCATCTCATTTTATTCCAAAATAATGTCATTACAGTCAAAAAGACACAAGTGTACACGACAGTGCTATTTAAAGGAATGGCTATCGAGGCGCTAGTAGTAGCGGTAGTGGGCGGTAGATGGTGCTGGTATGGCGCCTAGTTTGAAGGGGAAATTTGACAAATGGCAGAAGACCTCTGGTAGTGGTTTCACTCGCCCCAGATACTATACCGACACCTTTAATAAAGGTGAGGCCCAATTAACCATATAGCTTTTTTCCTCTTGGTATATTTAGCATTAAATTTTATACCTAGAAATAGTGCTGAAGGAACTTATTTCACGGAGCGACCCAGGTTTAGCCCAGAATTTGTAATTTTTAAAAAATGTACAAACTTCCAGAGAATTCATTGCTAATTGTAATGGCCATGTACAGAAATTGTTATTTTTGACAAAACCTTTAAGACCAATACAGTATTAAAAGTCAACAGCCAGGGGAGAGTGAAAAATAATCCCATAAGGGAAAGGGAAATTTACCAAGAAGTTTTATATAGTAGAAAAGATAATAATGATGAAAGACGGCGATGGCATGTCCTTTGCTTCATCCATATGAAACAAAATAGTACATGGTAGTATCACTAGGCTCCTCAAGTCACTAGAAAAGTTCAAATACCTAGATCTACTTGGATGAGATATATGAGAAGGGAGGCTGGAGGTCAATGGAGATACATGGAATACAAGCATAGGAAGAACACAAGTCAAAAGGAATTTCCAAGGCCCTTTGCATTGCACTGCATGAGATGGGATTACAATAGTTTGTTTTTAAACCTTGTTTACTAAAAGATTGGATCTTATCATGAAAGAGTGGTTCTTTTAGCATGTTTTGAATGATTATCTTTTCCTAGTTGACTGCCTCATTCCAGTTTTATAGCCAAACGTAATAGAAAAGATATTCTTGTTCAGGGGTGTTGTCTTTTGTTTGCTATGACAACTACCACCTCAGCAGTTCTGCAAAAATACACATTAAAAATTTTTACTGAGTGTTAAAACAATTTTTGTAAACTCAGTGTCTAGAGTATGCAAATTAGGAATAAGTAGTAAAAGATTTTGTGTTTAAAGCACTTACCACATGGAAATCTAAATACAGGCAAAAAAAAAAAAAAAAAAAAAAAAAAAAAAAATCCTGTTAAGGGGTGGGGTTCTGTTCCCGGCTGATACTGCTAACCAAAAATCATTGCTAACCGAAAATTGGTGATAACAGCACTAAAATCCTTCTCAACGGGGCCGTTAACCAAAGATCAGCGCTGCTGTTAACTAATAGATCAGCACTGCTGTTTACTATAAATCAGCGCAGCTAACTGGATATTGGCGCTGCTAACCAGAGATCGGTGCAGAAAATCTACTTAACAGCGTCGCTAGACAAGCACCGTAAAATTGGATAACCATTTAAACCCTTAAAAACGCCGAAGCAGTATTTAAAAAACGTCTCCCGTATGCCGGCGCATTTCGCGAGTGAGTGCCGAAGTGAAGTGGAAAAAATGTTTTTTCTAAAAATCATAGCATGCTTAGTTTTCAAGATTAAGAGGTCATTTTTGGCTCATTTTTTTGCCATTGCCTGAAGTTTAGTATGCAACCATCAGAAATGAAAAAAATATCATTATCATATATAAATATTGGGATTTATGACAGCGCAAAATAAATTTCATATATAATTGTATACAAATATGCTGTGAGAAAACGGTTTAAAGCTAACGAGTTAATTTTTTTTTTTCGTTGTATTGTACACTAAATTGTGATCATTTTGGTATATAACACATTGTAAACGATCAAGGCAACACAGAGAAAATATTATCACAAAATGATGCATGAATTTGTAACACGTGGACGTAAAAAAAAGCTGTTTTAATAATTCACCATAATCGAAATATTGTGCTAGAACTTCCTGTTTTTGTTGCAAAAGGAAGGTAATTGATTGAATATTACTAGACTGTAAGTGTTGTAGCTTACACTTGCAGTTTTCGACCATTCGGTAGAGTTAAAGTTGACCGAAGGACAAATTTTTTTCTATTTATCGTTATTTATATGAAATATTTCAAAACTGATAAAAGCTACACCATGGGTTATTATTTTTTTTTGTATTCTACATGAAATTGCGCACATTTTCATATATAAAAACTTTATGTAACGGCTAATTTAAAATGGTGCAAACATTACGAGAATCGGACAAAAAAATTTATGATTTTTACGGAAGAGTTACCGCGCGGACGTAAGGAAAAAGTTTATTTTCATAAATTTACCATAAATCGAATATTGTGCTAGAGACTTCCAATTTGTTGCAAAATAAAGGTAATGATTGAATATTACTAGAAGGTAAATAGTTTTTAGCTTACAATTGGGTTTTTTTTACCATTTTTTCGGTCGAGTCAAAGTTGACCGAAGGTTGAAATTTTGGCACATTGTTATTTATATGAAAATATTTCAAAACTGATAAAAGCTACAACCATGGGTTGTTTGTTGTTGTATTCTACATGAAATTGCGCACATTTTCTTACATAAAACTTTATGTAACGGCTAATTTAAAATGGTGCAATCATTACGACAATCGGACGAAAAATTTATGATTTTTTTTGGAGAGTTTACCGCACGGACATAAGGAAATTATTTTTTTTTCATAAATTCGCCATAAATTGAAATATTGTGCTAGAGACTTCCAATTTGTTGCAAAATAAAGGTAAAATATTGAATATTATTCGAATGTAAGAGTTTTAGCTTACAATTGCGTTTTTTTTCAACCATTTCGGTCAAGTCAAAGTTGACCGAGGGTTGACATTTTGGCACATCGTTATTTATATGCAAATATTTTAAAACTGAAAAAAAGCTACAACCATGGGTTGTTTGTTGTTGTATTCTACATAAAATTGCGCACATTTCCATATATAAAACTTTATGTAACGGCTAATTTAAAATGGTGCAAACATTACGACAATCGGACGAAAAAATTTATGATTTTTTCGGAAGAGTTACCGCACGGATGTAAGGAAAAAGTTTTTTTCATAAATTCACCATAAATCGATATATTGTACTAGAGACTTCCAATTTGTTGCAAAATGAAGGGAAATGATTGAATATCACTAGAATATGAGTTTTAGCTTACAATTGCATTTTTTTTACCATTTCGGTAGTCAAAGTTGACCGAAGGTTGAAATTTGGCACTTATATATTATATGAAAATATTTCAAAAAACTGATAAAAACTACAACCATGAGTTCTTTTTAGTTGTATTCTACATGAAATTGCACACATTTTCATATATAATACTCCATGCAACAGCTAATATAAAATGGTGCAAAAATTATGTCAACGCGACGAAATAATTTCTGAGATGTGTCGCTGATGTTTTTTTAGTGCGAGAAGAAAGAAATTCGCGCTTGCGCGACTGGGTAATGATTGTAAACAAAACAACAGCTTGATCTGTGAGCTCCCAGCATCCCCCAAGGCGTGTGATTCAAAAGTTTTCGCCTAGTAGGCCTATAAATATTTTTCTGCGAATTAAAATTTTTTTTTTTTTCGACATACCATACGTCCAATCGGCACCCAAGACAATTTTCTTCGACGTTTAATACGTCCAATCGGTGTTAAAGGGTTATCTAGGGGCTGCCTGTACTAATTGTTTTTCGTTACCATAGGAAGAAAT
Organism: Macrobrachium nipponense; assembly: GCF_015104395.2. Lineage (NCBI taxonomy): Eukaryota > Metazoa > Arthropoda > Malacostraca > Decapoda > Palaemonidae > Macrobrachium > Macrobrachium nipponense. Next base: position 97,552,857 of record NC_087201.1, on the reverse strand, counting down.
GTATGGTATTGCATGTTGAGCATAAAAATTATATTTATATTTAATACTGACTTTGAACATTCTTTCATAATAAGTTAATGCAGTTTTCCTCAGTAAATAATCTTATACTATACATGTTTTGATCTTTGCACAGCTCTGTCGCCAGAGGAGGTTGGATGCTGCAGTTTGGCTTTCTCCAGATCTAGTGAATATAGCTGTGTGGAATCCTGATGGGAAAGGACAACCAAGATGATGAAAATTGTATGAAAAATGATAAAAGCAAAGAGATTCCAATTACTTTAGTGAATAAATTTGGAGGTTAGTGTTTTTACATCTGAATGTTAACTCAATGGTGGTGTTAAACTATTTATTCATAATAATGATAATATATAGACTGTACAGAAATTAATTATTGCCAAGTTATTTAGTCTGAAAATAAATTAGTCGAATTTACAAAAAATATACCATCTACAAGCTTTAGTGTCTGCCACTTATTTACATATGATTTGGATTTTGTATTCTATGATTCTCCAAAAAGAGGATTGGTGAAGAGCTGCAGAAATGCAGTAACTTTTCTTGAGAAGAGATTTTATATATCTATCTATCTATAAATACACATGTATAAATAATACACACCATAGTGAAACTCTACAATATTTGTTTTTTTTGGCTGAGTTTGAAGAAGTAAATTTTTCATCAATAACACAGTTCAGACTTGTCTCGGACTCACTTTTATTTTTGTGTGTATCCTTGTGGTTGTAGTTCTTTCTGCAAGGTTCTTGTGAGTTTGAGGTGCTCAGTTCTGTATCGTAATTGTTATAGTTAGTCCATACAAAGCTGAATGGCTTTATCAAGCATTACCAATGCCATGGACAAATCTTTTGTCACCTCGGCAAGACCAAATTCTGTCCTTAGCCAAAGATGCAACGCTTTACTGCCCATGTTCATGCGCAGTCTTTTCCAGTGTTTTGAGAGAAAAACTTTTGCATGAATGTGAGACCCTCACTCCCACCAACCACTTGGAAAATGGTGTAACATTGTCTGAGATGGTTTTGACTTCACCTTGCCTGATTATATCAGTCCACAAAAAATCTAGTGTCTTTCTCCAGTTGAGTATCCCACCTTGAATGGGGGCTCCCTTTCTTTAAACATCATAAATGTCTATCAAATAATGTCAGCCTGTTTTAGTTGTGCATTACTTCCATCTATTTTTACATTCATTACTTCCATCTATTTTTACATTTTCTAACATTTGGATATATTGTAGTCATTATAAAATGCTTCATTTATTATGGTGAAAGGATGCAGGTGCCGTTTTGGTAATACCCAATGCTCTAATTGAAGTTGAAGGATTCTCAGCGTAGTTATTTCCTTTGGGAAGACTCTCAAGCTGTGCTTGGAAGATTTGAGATGTGCAGAGTCAGGTTCCAGTAGCAGACTGGCATTTTAACTGGTACTGGCTACATGGATGCCAAGTCATAGTCACTGCGGGGCTCCATTTAGGAGACTTTCAACATAACTAGTCTTCAGCTTGCCGAATACAGTTACCAAAATCTTGGTATTCTAGAATACACGTGAATGACACCATACAGGCAGATGAGACAAAATATACAGGTTTCGTCTCACATTATTTAAACTCCTGAGGTGGGTAGGAGTGTGAGAAAGACAGGTATGTATGAAAAGAGATAAAGACTTCCCACTTTCAAGCTTATTAGAAAAATGAGACTTCAAAAAGTGCTTAACTAGGTGAAAAAATATCAGAGCTACAACAATATCTCACAAAAAGGGTAATTTCCATTAAAAATTGTAACCACCATACATACAAGGAATAGGAATTAAACCGGTGCCACTAGATATATATTTACATACATGTCTACTAATCATATAAATGCCTAATATTTGTGTACCAAAGGTTCCCAGGCTCACCAGTTTGTCAGGAACAACAAATAAAGAGAGGAACAAAGAATATGAGGTGAAGGAAAAAAGCAAGCCATCACCGCGATATGGTGTGTCAGCAAAGAATTTCCAAGCATCAGCTCCAAGATACAGCTCAAGAGATAAATACTGTATTTACAATGCAGAGGATATTGCAGATACGGAGAAAATTGCAGATTCAGACACAAAATGAATAATTATGATGAAGGAAGATCAAATATTATGGAAAAGTTGTATTTTTTAAAGTCAGAATTTCTGGAAATGAAGAAAAGAACAACATACCCGAACAGGAAAGAGACGTGGGAAAATCCTTATTATTACCCATTATTAAATGAACAAGGGAAAACACGCAAACCATCATAATGATGAATGCGCAGGGTTGAGTTACGAGTAACTCAAAAAGAAAATAGAGTACTTAGAAGAACTAACCCAAATTGAAAGAAAATAGATATAATGAATATAAGTGAAAACCTGGTATTCCCAAGAGACTGGGAAATGACGATCAATAAAAGGGTTCCAAACTTATAGATCAGATAGGAAAAATAGGAAATTAAAAAGAGGGGAAACGGCGAATCAAGGGGGAAACCGCGAAAAATATTTTGTATGCGAAAGACAAAAAACATGGAAAAATATATGAGAAATATAGTAACTCAGAATGTGAACTAATAGCGTAGAATTTGAATCTGAAAAAATTAATGAACATTAGTAATATATAGACCCCCTAATACTAAAGAGTTTGACATAATAATAGAAAAATTGGATGATATATGTAGAAATCACAAGGACTGGACTATTCTCCTATCCGGAGACTTTAACTTTCCTTTCGTAGACTGGAAAGAACGAATAGGAGATTGTGGTTGTAGTATTTATACCATATAAAAAAGAGAGTAATAGTAGCAGAAGATAAGAGGCAATTCGAAAAGCTATAGATATGCTACTAGAATACAACATTCAACAAGTAAATCACCTGCCAACAAGAAAGGAAAATACTTTAGACCTAGTATTTGTGAATGAGGTGAATTATGTTAAAGAAATAATAGTTTTATAATGCGAGTATTTCAGACCATAATGTCATAGAATTAACAGTCCATTCCAAAGCAGGTGAATTTTAGAAAAAAACTTTTTCCTTCCCTCTGCACGCCGATTCGTGGCCGCAAATCTCCGAAATGCGTACGTCGCATTCTCCTAATATTTGCTCATTTTCATATTAGGCATTTTATAGAGTTTCATATATGAAAATGTGCGCAATTTCATGCAGAATACAACAAAAATATTTGAAGGTTGTAGCTTTTCTCATTTTTGAAATATTTGCATATAAAAAAAATATATATCAAAAATTTTGACATTCGGTCAACTTTAACTCGTCCGAAATTGTAGAAAACTGCAATTCTAAGCTAAAACTCTTACAGTATCGTAATATTCAATCATTTGTCTTCATTTTTAAACAAATTGGAAGTCTCTAGAACAATATTTAGATTTACAAGGTGAATTTTTTGACAAAAACATTTTTTTATGTCCGTGCGTTAGTTCAGAATTCATGCCATCATTTTGCGATAAATATTTTTTCTGTGTTGCTTTGATCGTTTTACAATGTGTTATATATCAAAATGATTGCAATTTAGTGTACAATGCAACAAAAAAAATGAACTTGTTAGCTTTAACCGTTTTCCACACAGCGCGATTTGAATACAATTATATATGAAATTTTTTTTTGCGCTATCATATATCGCATTATTTATATATGATAATGATATTTTTTTTTCATTTCTGATGATTGCATACTAAACTTCAGGCAATGACAAAAAAAGGAGCCAAAAATGAACACTTAATCTTGAAAACTAAGCGCGCTGTGATTTTTTGAAAAAATTATTTTTTCCGTTTCCGCGCTCACTCCCAGATCGGCCCGGCATACGGGAGACAATTTTTTATTATACCACTTCGGCATAAGAGGGTTAATATAGGACAACATGGTTTCGTACCCAGAAAAGGTACACAAACCCAACTGTTAGTCCACCGTGAGAACATATACAAAAATATGAAAAGCGGAAATGAAACAGATGTGGTTTATCTAGATTTTGCAAAAGCTTTTGACAAGGTAACCATAATATATTAGCGAAGAAAATAGAAAACATAATATAGTGGATAAAGTAGGAAGATGGTTAAAAGAATTTTTACACAACAGAAAACATTATTGCAAACGATGAGAAATCGGATGAAGCTAAGGTAATATCGGTGTGCCACAAGGTACGGGTGTTAGCTGCGTTACTGTTTGTTATTATGATTGCAGACATAGACAGTAATGTTAAGGACTCGGTAGTGAGTAGTTTCACCGATGACACAAGAATAAGTAGAGAAATTACTTGTGATGAAGATAGGAACACTCTACAAAGAGACCTTAACAAAGTATATGATTGGGCAGAGGTAAATAGGATGGTATTTAACTCTGATAAATTTGAATCAATAAATTATGGAGACAGAGAAGGAAAGCTATATGCATATAGGGGACCTAATAATGAGACAATCACAAATAAGGAAGCAGTTAAAGACCTTGGTGTGATGATGAATAAGAACATGTTATGCAATGATCAAATAGCAATTCTATTAGCAAAATGTAAAGCAAAAAAATGGGAATGTTGTTACGGCACTTCAAAACAAGAAAAAGCTGAACACATGATTATGCTTTATAACATATGTTCGTAGTCCACTTGAATATTGCAAATATGATATGGTACCCACACTATAAAAGGATATTGCAAAAATAGAGGGTGTACAAAGGTCATTTACAGCTAGAATAGAAGTAGTTATTAAGTATCTTGACTACTGGGAAAGACTACAGTCCTTAAAATTATATAGTCTAGAAAGGAGAAGAGAACGCTATATGATAATTCAGGCATGGAAACAGATAGAAGGAACAGCCGAAAACATCATGGAGCTAAAAATATCAGAAAGAGCAAGCAGAGGTAGATTAATAGTGCCCAAAACTATACCAGGAAAAATAAGGAAAGCACACAGGACATTAATCCACTACGTCTATTCAATGCATTGCCAGCTCATCTGAGGAATATATCAGATGTGTTTAAGAATAAGCTCGACAAATATCTAAGCTGCATCCCAGACCATCCAAGATTGGAAGATGCAAAATATACCGAAAGATTTACTAGCAACTCTCCGGTAGACATTAGAGGTGCCTCACACTGAGGGACCTGGGGCAACACAAACAAGATGCAAGGTCTGTAAGGTAAGGTCAGTCCACCAAATCATGTAAGCTACGAGTGTCAGTGAGAATTAAGAGGATGGGAAAAGGGCCCTCCTATGGTTAATGCGTTTTTAAGAAAACAATTTGTTATTGAAACATTTTGTTTCATCACAACCATTCAAATACTAGAATTGCTACTTCAGTGATACACTGTAAATGTCCTAAGGTCAAGAGATGTAGGTTTTAACATAGTAGGGTAAAAACCAAAGTATGTTAAAGTAAGGTGCTTGTATTACAGTAAGTGGGAATCTTTTCAGATTGGAAGATTAAAATATTTACTATGTATGAGACAATTGCTAAAATCCCTGTAAGTTTGCATGTCCTGACAGTAAACTGAATAAGGTGAAAGTGAAGTGAATGATGTTGAGTCTAACTTCCTCGTTCAGAGGACTGCAACAACTTGTCCCAGTGAATACAAATTCAACTTTTTATTAATGACATAACATAATTAGAAAGTGTTAAGGAAGATTAGTATGACCAGTAAAATAGGAAATCAAGGTTGTTAAAATTTAGAAGTACAGAGGTGGAGAGGGCTCTTATTTCTTGGGGTCACATTCTTTCCTCTTTGGCTTCATCATTTTTCACATTCCTGGAGGTTCTCAGGACTAGTACTCTGTCAGTAGGAGACCTTGGTCTGAGGTATATCTCTTCTGTTGGCCTATGGAGAGTTTAAGTACAGAAATGTTCTCCGTGAAGTCTTGGGCCCCTAATAGGTCAAACAAGACAAAGTAAAATGTCCTCTTCATTGATAGTGTGAATTTAATTGAATATAGAAGTTAGGCTGAAGGCCAAGCACTAGGACCTATGAGGTCATTCAGCACTGAAACGGAAATTGACATTACAGGCAGTCCCTGGTTATCAGCAGACTTGGTTTAATGGCGATCCGGTTTTATGGTGGTAATCAACAATTTATGGCGCCATAACATACCTGAAGGAGGTGCCATTAAGCAGATATCGGCACCATAAGTGCCATTAAAATCACCAAGTTTCTGTTAGTGGCGGATTTGCTTACCAGCACCCTACCGAGAATGGAACCCCCCCCTGCCAATAACCGTGGACTGCCGTAAAAGGTTTGAAAGGTGTAACAGGAGGAAAACCTCACAGTTGCATATGAATCAATTGCTAGGAGAGGTATGAATTGCTTTCTTAGACAATGTTTAAAGTTTGTTAACCTTTCTAAAAGAATCACACACCAGCAGTATACTCAGTCATCAGTTAAAAGGTTGGGGTAGATTCTTCTTCCAAAGGCTTGTAAGCCTTTGTAAGGTTTTAAATCCAAGGCTAGATCCCACTTACACAGGTTTGGAAACCTTGGAGAAAGGCAGTTATCCTGCCAGGCTGGGGAAGTGCAAAACTTCAAGGATGAGGTTCAAAAGCCCCCTAAGGGAACGAACATGCAGAAGCAGAAGCCAAGTTTGCCAGCACTAATATTTCTGTTAATTTACCTAATGTTCCCCACGTAGATTTACATAGAAATATTAAATCTTATATCTGGCAGAAGTGGCAGACCCGATGGTCATCTCTTGCAAATAATAAAGTATAGAACTATCCAACTCACCGTATCCTTCTGGTCATCAGCATTCCATAAAAACACAGAAGTGAGATAGTTTTTTGCAGGTTGAGAATTGGGCACTCTCACCTGAATCATAAATTTTTGTTAGAAGGCTCTGAGCTCAGAATGTGCTCACTGTAACAGCCCCTTGTCAATTGAGCATCAATTTTGTGTAGTGTCAACAGTATGCTGCTGTGCGGCGTAAGCATGGGGCAATGCAGGCAAGCTCATAGCAAAAGATTTTGGATAATGATACAGATGTAGAAGCTGTAATAAAGTTTTGTTCATACGCGAACAAACCCTCGGTCTTAACAATAGGATAATTTCTAGTGCCTAGCTGGATCCGGTAAAAAAGTAGATGAAAGCAAGGAATCTTTGGTATCTGGCAATGCATGCGTAGATCGGGTGAAGAGTGGTCAAACGCCGAACATCTACGCCAGTCTTTCTTTACCGCCTTGGGACGAGAGTTGGGTTTTTTCCTCTCTTGGCCTTTTTCCTGGTTTTTGCCCGTTTCGTTCCTTTAGTTTGTTTGTGTCTGTTTTACCTATATTACGGCTTCTTTTTTGCTCCTCTCGACATCAGCGTTGGAGCCTCGGAATTCCTGGATTCCTGTGTTCTCGTTTTCTTGGCTTCATCAGAGACGGACCCTCATATCACTTGCAGTAGGTGTCGTTCCAACTTTTTTGTACAATTACGAATCCTTGTACGGAATGCCGGGCATGGCCTTTGGAGCAGTGGAGGAAGTTTTATGGTAAGATGGGAATGTCGGAGAGTCTCCACTCTTCCTTCTTGGGAGGGCTTTACTCCTATTCCCAATGTTTCATCTTCCGCAGTAGTCAACCCCCTTAGTAGTGTTACCCCTGCTTCTTCCTTTTTTTCCATTGATTCGTCGATGGAAGTATCGGAGGTTGCCAGGGTAACTTATTTGTAATGTAGCCCCCCTCTTCTTCGGGATTTTTTGGTTCCCAAGAAGGGTGAGGTTTTTTTTCATCATTCTCTTCTCTTCCAGAGTTGGAGGCGTCCAAAATGGGCAGCGATTTGGAAGACGCTCTGGTTAGGGGGGTACCCGTCCTTGTGGGGGTTGCTAGCGTATTTCGAGGAGGCTTGCACCCCCCTCCCCAGTCCAGCCAGGCCATCCCCCCTCTCCAGGCCTCGTCTCCACAGGTGGGAGCAGTCGGCCATCTTGTATTGCTCTGCCGGTGTCTGCCGCCGCCTTGTCTCGGAGTGATACTGTGGCGTCAGCCCTGTTGTTGTCATCACGAGGCCCATCTTTGTGTATTCTTCCACCAGTGGCGTCTCTTTCCCCCTCGCTCAGAGGGGAGGTCGTGATGTCACTCTCATCGATGACGTATCTTCAGTCGCCTCTGAGGAGCCGCCTCTCTTAGCCGTGATGTCATCTCTGCCGCCCCGTTCGAAACATCTCCCTTCCTTGTCTTTGGAGCCTTCTCTGGCACATCATTGATGGTATTGCTGCTGCAGCCTTGCCGAGTGGCAGGGCTGGTGCGAGACATCATTCTCTGGTATTACTGGACAAATATTCTGATGGATTGCCAGGTAGCTTGCTGAATCTGGGAAATTGTGTATTTCTTACTCGGGAATGCCACTTCTCACGGTGTTTGGCGCAGGTCTTAAGCAATAGGTTGCAGGTAGGTAGGCATGAGGGGAAACACCTCTTGAGCAGTATAGAGAATGCCTCTAGCAGCCATAGGCTTTTTGGGTTGGGTGCCTTTCCAATTACTTCTGCATTCCCACTATTGCATTCCTTGTGATTACTAGTATGGTGGGCATCTCACGTAGTTTTTTTATGGCACCTTCTTGAGCATGGCAAGAGATCCTCTTTGCCAGTTTTACAGTGGTCATACAGAACAGGATTCATACCAGAGAATGATGTCACACAACAGCCCTGCCGCTCGGCAAACTGCAGCATTGAACCATCAACAATAAGTTTTTGCTTACTAAGAAACCTCACCAGCCAATCGGCAATGAAATGTCAATTTTCCTTCTCGGCTAATCAATGGTCAGCCTACAATAGAACCCTCTTGCTGACCATCTTATATATAACGAGCAAAACTCACCACAAATGACAGTCTAATCCAGTCTTTTGGATCATGCTCGACAGAGCCTGAGTAAATGCCTCGATTATTTATTAATATCATTAGATATTTAAACCAGAACACTGGTTATACAATAGTAATTAACCCTCTTACCGCGTCTCCCGTATGCCGGGCCGGTCTGGGAGTGAGCGTGGAAACGGAAAAAATAATTTTTTCAAAAAATCACAGCGCGCTTAGTTTTCAAGATTAAGAGTTCATTTTTGGCTCCTTTTTTTTGTTGTTGCCTGAAGTTTAGTATGCAACCATCAGAAATGAAAAAAAAATATCATTATTCATATATAAATAATGTGATATATGATAGCGCAAAAAAACTTTTTTATGTCAACGTATAATACGTCCAATCGGCACCCGGGAGACATTTTATCTTGATGTTTAATACGTCCAATCGGCGTAAGAGGGTTAATAAGTAAATATCAGTGAAATTATTTTTGATATTCAGAATAAAGATGTTTTCTTTCTCTTTCAGAACATGCATCAGGAGTTCTTGACTCAAGTATTTTGCTTAACAGAGTACCCTCTCCTGGCATGGACATGGAACGTATAAGCACTGGCAGTAGGTTTGTATCGAAAGCTAACCAAAAAACGCAAATTCTTGCTCAAAGTTGATGAGTTTTGTTGATACTATATTTAAACATTTTTGTAGTATAATGTGTGTAAAGCTGAAATTTAATTATTAACTTTTGTAGTTTTTTGTTTTAAACATAGAAAAAATTATTATTTTATATTGTGTTTTTAGTTACAGGTTTTGCAAAACTTGGGGGTCACCTGTGGCTAGAAAAGCAGTTCACAGGCAATAAAGAAGAAGCAAGGAGTCTATATGATAAAAATATATTTTTGGGGAAAGAGTCCTCTGAAAAGCTTAAAAATAAGATGTGACATATACAATACAGCAAAATATTAATTAATATATTTTTTATTGTATAATGCGACTTAATAGCAGTAATGTAATAAAGTTCTTTCTTCATAGACACTGAACAGAAACACGTCTTTGAATTACCATATACAAGGTATCAAATTTATACTCATGAAAGCTGTACTAAGGCAACATGTGTTTTTGACTTGTGCTTAAACAACAAATTTCATGGAAAATTATGAATGAAAGTATTTATTATATAATTTTTGCTACTTTTTCATTCCTGCAAAAATCTTTGGCTTTTGTGCTAGCTATCAGAAGATCTCAGTTCATCACTATTTTAAATTTTTTTTTGCAATAATCATTAACTGTCTTACCTTTCTCAATTTCTTCATTTAATCAGGTCTGCTTCTGTTTTGTAATAGGACTCCAAACAACCCATATCTCCTTTACTGTTCTTTATTCTTGGCTATCATTCTTGCAGTAAACGAAACTGCTTAAGCAGTAATATTTTGTAAGCAGCGGAAAAATACTTCTCTTGCCATGAATCTCCAATATATAAATTGTTTTGTATAAGACCAACTATACTGTGTTTAAACAGACTGCAAACATTTGCCATTATGAAAAATAGCAACCTCATAATACTACACCTATGTGGGGATAGATAAAAATGAGGGAACAATATGGCAGCTAAAGAAGCTACAAGATTACTACAGTACTAATACAGTAGTACCTCGAGATACGAAAGGCTCAACTTACGAAAAATCCAAGTTACGAAAGCCAATACGAAAATTTATTGCTCTACATACGAAAAGTTTTCAAGATACGAAAGGTTGTTGCTATAAAGTCTCGAGATTCGCCCGGACCACCGAGAACAATTTTAAAACTCCTGCGCCGCCAACTGAGTAAACTCGCCACCATCCTCCCGCTCTCCCATTGGTTCCTGATGCTAGTCACCCCATAAGGTCCTGCTCTCCTATTGGTCAGCATCTACCCCTTGTGCTTTAAGTATTCTATTGGTAAAAGGTTGCTGTAAATTGAAAAACTTAGTATTCATGCAATACATTTAATAAAAAAAAAACATTAGGTAAAGATAGAATAAAGAATAGAAATGAATGGTTATTATACTGTTTGGTATTTTCAGTACGTAGTTGAAGAGAGATAATGAAAATTTATGGGCTTTACTGTGTAAAAGGGATTGATTGCTTGGCGAGTTCGTTTCGATACTCGTAAGTGTTGGGATATGTAAACAGACGTTTGGAAGCTTTTTTTTGTTTGTTTATTATAGTTAATGGTTACTTAATAATTATTTGAAACGAGTACATGCAATACATTTAATAAAAAAAAATGGGAATTAGATATCATAAAATATAAAATAAATCAGACTGCGAACAAATATGATATTGTTATTTTACAATAAAGAAAGTGTACATACTTACCTGGCAGACATATACTTAGCTTACGTCTTCTGACGTCACGACAGAATTCAAAACTCGCGGCAAACGCGACAGGTAGGTCAAGGTGATCTACCTTACCCGCCGCTGGGAAGCGGGTGTAAGAACAACATACCTTTCTTGCCAGATTTTTTCTCTCTTATACCTGTCTCCTGAGGGGAGGCTGGGCGGGCCATCAATCGTATATGTCTGCCAGGTAAGTATGTACAAAACTTAATTGTAAAATAACAATATCATTTTTGCATGAACTTTCCTGTCAGACATATACTTAGCTGATTGACACCCTTGGTGGAGGGTACAAGACAGAAAATAACAAAGAAAAGGTAAACAACCCCTGTTGTAGGATAAAAATAACCTTGGTTCTTACCTGTTTAGGCTGAAGACTTCATAGATACTGTCTATTAGTCTGCATAGCCATAAGAGCTACAGCGAGGGCGTGACCTACAGCTGAAAAGACTCTTTGGGTCTACTAACGGGACTTGATATCTGCTTACTTAGTAGAATCCAAGTCGGATCATGTCAATGGGGGTTCGCCCTCTTCTATGACAGAACCTGTCCACTACCAACGCAGGGAGCTTCAAACCAAATCCGATCACCTAACCAAACTAAAGTTATTAGTATTACGAAACGAAAAAAGATGCCTACCTGCATCATTTTTCATACAACCATATGAACTCGATTACCAAAAACAAGGGAAAAAACTAAGGATATGTTCCAGCTCCCTGCCCCAGCACCGAATCCGCGATACATACGGGCCTAATGCGAAGCACTCGTCATACGTAATACTGACGTCTTTTAGGTATTGGTTGGCGAATACTGAATTACATCTCCAGAATGTAGTTTTCATCAGATTCTGAAGAGACATATTCTTATTAAAGAAGGCCAAGGAAGTGGCAATGGCTCTCACTTCATGAGCCTTGACTTTTAGGAGCTGAAATGTTCTTCATTACAAGATCTATGTGCTTCTTTCACAAGACTTCTAATGAAGAAAGACAGCGCATTTTTCGACAATGGTCTGCTGGGGTCCTTTACAGACACCATAGTCTGTCCCTCAATGCCCTTAAGGGTTTCTTCTTTCTGAAAGGTAGTATCTTAAAACTCCTAACAGGGCAAAGAGTTCTTTCGGGTTCTTCCCCTACTAGGGCAGATAATCCACGAACCTCAAAGCTCCTTGGCCAAGGATTTGAGGGTTTCTCATTCTTTGCTAAAAACGAAGGAAGGAAGGAACAAACCACTGAATCTCCTTTGAAACCTACCCTTCCTTCTAGGGCATGAACTCACTAACCCTTTTAGCGGATGCTAGAGCCATGAGAAATAGAGCTTTCCTCGTAAGATCTTTGAAGGAGGCTAAATGTGGTGGCTCAAACCTAGAGGACCTCAGGAAACGAAGAACCATGTCCAGATTCAACTTGGAACTTCGTTCGAAGTTTTCTTGGAAGTTTCAAAAGATCTTAATAGATCAATGCAGATCTTTGTTATTCGAAAGATCTAAGTTCCTATGTCTGAACACTGCAGCCAGCATGCTCCGGTATCCTTTGATAGTAGATACTGCCAAACCGCATTTTTCTCTGAGGAAAACTAGGAAATCTGCTATCTGAGTCACAGAGGTACTGTGAAGAGGAAAACTTCTGGTTCCTGCACCACCGGCGAAAGACGTCCCACTTCGACTGGTAGACTTTAAGGGTCGAAGGTTTCTAGCTGAGGTCGAGTAGCTTAGCAGCCTTTTGTCGAAAAACCCCTTCGCTCTGACAAGACTTTTG